>NC_142937.1:78444524-78477024 GCF_046866305.1 Octopus bimaculoides | reverse complement strand
TATACAATTCATTTTTAACACATACTTGCAAACACAAACACACGCTTATGTGTGTGTGTGTGTGTGTGTGTGTGTGTGTGTCTGTGTGTGTGTGTGTGTCTGTGTGTGTGTGTGTGTGTGTGTGTGTGTGTGTGTGTGTGTGCACGGATATATGTGTATACATACATACTATACACGCACACTCAAACACCAAAACACACAAACATATGTATATATATTTTTATGTGCATGTGTTAATGTGTGTATGTGTGCGCGCGCACATGTGTATGTAAACAGTCACGTTTTTATTGGAAATATAAATTCTAACTGAACAGAGGAAAGAATAAATATTTATATGGAATGAAATAAATGTATTTGCAACTTAATAATAACTATATAAATAAATAAACAGGATCGACCTTCCATTTCACTTCAATAGATTACCAAAACCAATCTCAAAAGAACAGATTCTCTTTCATGCAACCAATCATCACATAAGACCCCCACCTCCTTTAATTCCAGCCTACCATTTTATAAGAGTTTTTTTTTTTTAAACATTTATAACTAATTGAAGGCTAGACCATCAATTATTTTTGTACATACATTTTATATGCTTCTTAACTAACCCATTTGCTAAAATATTAATTTTAACCTCTTGTTGATACAAATAATTATAATATAGGTAGATGTGTGCTTGAAGGATCAACTGAGCGCTGTTTTTGTTTTTGTACAGTAAACGAAGCTCATTACACGAAATTATAGACCCCGATAGAGAAGACTGACAGCTTGGTTATATGTATACGATTTTACTTGTTTCAGTCATTGGAGAATGGCCATATTGGGGCACTGCCTTGAAGGATTTTAGTGGAACAAAATGAACACGGTACTCATGGGCTTTAAAAAGAAAAGCTTATTTTATCGGGTTCTTTCGCCGAGCCGTTAAGTTCCGGACATGTAAACAAATCAAAACCGAGACTCAAGCGACAAGTGTATATATATATTGCCGAAGAGCATAGGCTCGAAACGTCAAAGACTTTTCCATTCTTCCCGAGCGTCAAACTAATACACTTGCTTGTTGTTTCTTCACCTGTCTTCGTATTTTGCCTTCTCTACATACATACATACATACATACATACATACATACACACACACATACGCGCGCGCGCATACACACGCACACGCACACACACACACGCACGCACACACACACACACACACACATGCATATATATATTTATATATACACACGCACATGCGACGGCCAACTTCAATCAGAAGGCATTAGTCGACCCAGAGCTATGGTAGAAAGAAGACGGTTGCCCAAATTGCTGGGCGTAAGTCCGAACTCGAAACCATTTATCTGGAATGCGAGTTTCTTAAACACACAGTTATTTTTGATGCCAGGAAAATATTTTATTCCTATTGTACACTTTATGTGAATTGCTTATTTGTTTTCGTTGACAGTCTGTTTACCAACAAATAATTGCATCAGATGGAATTGAGGAGGTTCCAAAGTCTCATCCAGCAATGTACACCAACCTCGTAAATAAATATACATTTATGATACCATCGAGATGGTATCCCATAAATGTTTGCATGCCAGTCTCTATACATCGTTTACAGTATGGTTGGCATCACAGCGGTCAGTATGTAGAAGGTCATCGAGTTGAAAGTGGAAGCAGCAGAGGTTGCTGAAGGGAGCAGTACCAGCAGAGGGAGTGCAAACTCGAATTAAGCTGGGAATTGATCAAGCTTTGATGGCTCATCTGGGGGAATATGTCTGATGCTGAAAAATCCGAAATACCTAATGAATCTTGGAAACAAGTGCATCACAGGATTATATATGGAAAAACTATGTCGTCTGCTTAGCATGAGGTTTTCTGCACATGAGGCTACAGCGCGTTAAGAAAAAAATATAATGGATTATAAACGAACATTTGAGGCAACCAGTTTTACTGTAGATGTTACTTGCGATGGAACTACGTTTTATATATATCTTTTTATTACTATACTGGTAATAATTTGAACACATTTATCCTGAAACTTCTGAGCGTCCGAAATTCCTTTACATAATTTTAGGTGAATTTAAATATATTATCTCAAATTTTGTACAAGTATATGAGTTTCAACATTAATAGCAGTTGGAAGTCAGTCTAAGGTACAAAGACATCAACAAATTATGACGTTAAGCTGTTTTTGTTCCTTTCTACTTCAGTTCTCATTAATCTTTCTGCTTTCTCTCTTTCTCTCTCCAATTTTCTCCTCTCTTTCTCTCACACTCTAATATTCTATCTCACTTACATACAACCCACACATGCATGCACATGCCCTCACACATATACACTTTCCCACTCAACTCTATATTTCTTACTCATGTATAGACAGTATTTGCATTGGAACACTATAATTCATGACATTCTTCTTTTAATAATCACATATTCGAAAAGTTTCTGTGCGAAGTCTAATAGCATGGAATATAGAACACGTTTTTCTAAAATTTTTTCGCTCTTAAATTTTACTTATATCTATAAAATATTCAGATATTAATGTTCTATGAATCTATTATGTTTTATGAATATATTTTTGATATATATATATATATATATATATATATATATATATATTTATATACACACATATACATGCATACATACATGCATGCATGCATGCAAACATACATACATACATACATACATACATACATATATACATACATACATACTTACATACATACATACATACATACATACATACATACATACATACATACATACTTACATACCAGTGAAGACCTCAATGAAATGTAAGCACAACAGACTTGATATAATGATTTGTGATAGAGAAGAGAAACTGTGTACAGTGGTGAAAACTAGCTGGCCAGCGGATGTTAACATAAAGGTGAAGATTAATGAAAAAGACAATGCTTACGTTGAACTATTGAGAAATCTGCAGTTACTCTATCCAGATTATAAGTTCAGGTTTATACCTGTAATTATTCTTTTCTGCTCTAGGCACAATACCCGAAATTTTGCGGGAGGGGGCCAGTCGATTAGATCTACCCCAGTACGCAACTGGTACTTAATTTATCACCCTCCCCCCTCGAAAGGATGAAAGGCAAAGTCGACCTCGGCGGAATTTGAACTCAGAACATAAAGACACACGAAATACCGCTAAGCATTTCGGCCGGCGTGCTAACGTTTCTGCCAGCTCTCTGCCCTTCGTAACTAACATATTGAACATCCGAACGGTGAATCATCATTTAGGTGAAGAGAATTTGATTCCAGTTTCTGTGTGAAATAGCTATCTACCGAAACTTTAAGTTATTAATTGCATTTCTACTGCAATGTAAATGCCATTAATACTGTAAATTTTTAATAATGTAAACTTGTATTTATTTTGTTATTTAAGATTTAAAACAATTTTTGTTCAAATATTTGTCTAAACATTATCGCATAACACAAATATATAAAACATTTTTAAAAAATGTAAATTTTTTAAAAAAATGTAAATTTCCATTAGAATATCTAAATGATTTAACATTATATTAACAAGTTTATTAAATTCTTTTTAGAATGCTATAAGTTCAAGCTTAATTGATAACAAATAATAACAACAACAACAACAACAGTAACAATAATAATAATAATAATAATAATAATAATAATAATAATAATAATAATAATAATAATAATGATAATGGTTTCGAATTTTGGCACAAGGCCAGAAATTTTGGGGGAGGGTGCTCGTTGATTACATCGCCTCCAGTGTTCAACTGGTATTTAATTTATCGACCGCCAAAAGGATGAAAGGCAAATTCAACCACGACAGAATTTGAACCCAAACGTGCAGATAGACGAAATGCCGCTAAGCATTTTTCCCGACGTGCTAATAATAATAATAATAATAACAACAACAACAACAACAACAACAGCAGCAATATTAATAATAATGATAATAATAATAGTAATAATAATAGTAATAATAATAATAATAATGATAATAATAATAATAATAATAATAATAATAATAATAATAATAATAATAATAATAATAAAAATGATAATAACAATAATCGCTGACTAAATTTGAAATTGAGATTTCAAAAGAGCAACAACAACAATAATAATAATAATAATAATAATGATAATAATAATAATGATAATAATAATAATAATAATAATAATAATAATAATAATAATAATAATAATAATGATAATAACAATAATCACTGACTAAATTTGAAATCGGGATTTCAAAAGAAAAACAAAATAGAAAAGAAGAAATAGCTATAAATTATTTTCTGATGTTGAAGAATGGTAAAAGATGGCCG
Source organism: Octopus bimaculoides (assembly GCF_046866305.1). Classification (NCBI taxonomy): domain Eukaryota; kingdom Metazoa; phylum Mollusca; class Cephalopoda; order Octopoda; family Octopodidae; genus Octopus; species Octopus bimaculoides. Next base: position 78,472,714 of record NC_142937.1, on the reverse strand, counting down.
TGATGTTAATAATAGTGATGGTAGTAGTATTAATAGCAGCAGTAATATTAATGTTATCATCACTTGTAACAACAACACTATTAATGTTGTGGATACTACTACTTCCGGTAATTAACTTATTAATTAAAACTGTAAGGACGTGTTTCTCACATTGTAATTGTACTATATAGTAAATATATAATAGCAAGTCATATATAAATGAGCATTGCATGTGAAACTGCATACACCTAACACATGTAAACGAATGTCTATATAGAGTCTGTCAATAAGTAGATAAAAGATTCTAAGTCTAACCGGTTTCTTTCTTATATTCAATTATACATGCAGTTTAAGCTTATACATGTTCTACAGCAATGGATTTTTGCTAGAACACGACTGTACTACTAGTTCTGGGCATAGCTATAGACTGCGATGTCATATTTTATTGGTAGCAAGAAACGTGGTTGTTAGGAGAAAGCAGCAATGCTTCCGTGACTAATGAAAAGAAAGCTCGCGGGTCCATGTACTATCAACATCTTATTTATGAACAGGAACAGACTTACAGTAATTCTTATCTATAACAGTGTTTCAGAAAACCCGCTCTTACCAACATAGATAAAAGGGTGCCTTAAGCAACGTGTACTGAGATATTTGATATTATGATATATCAACGTCCGGTGATATAGTCAGTTAAACGATTTCTTTTACGCTGGCGTATTCACAGCCAAAGAGATTGAAGGATTAAATAATCGACCTAACTTTACAAAAGATAGAAACTAACAACATAGAATAGACGAATGGAAGGATAATTTGAAGTATGGAATAGATATTCCAAATAACACAGCAAGTAAAATAAGCCAGCTGGCTGTGAATGATTCGTACTGTAAACAATAGAACTGCATCCTGTATGATGGCATAAACAATGAAGAAGCACGACTGTAAATACTTCAGTACTAACATAATAGCCGGTTTAAATAAATTTTCATATGTTTAATAATAGAGAAAAGTGGAGGCGCAATGGCCCAGTGGTTAGGGCAGCGGACTCTCAGTCATAGGATCGCAGTTTCGATTCCCAGACCGGGCGTTGTGAGTGTTTATTGAGCGAAAACACCTAAAGCCCACGAGGCTCCGGCAGGGGATGGTGGCGAACCCTGCTGTACTCTTTCACCACAACTTTCTCTCATTCTTACTTCCTGTTTCTGTTGTGCCTGTAATTCAAAGGGTCAGCCTTGTCACACTTTGTCACGCTGAATATCCCCGAGAACTACGTTAAGGGTACACGTGTCTGTGGAGTGCTCAGCCACTTGCACGCTAATTTCACGAGCAGGCTGTTCCGTCGATCAGATGAACTGGAACCCTCGACGTCGTAAGCGACGGAATACCAACAACAAACAATAGAGAAAAACTATGTTCCTTAACCTAAGTCCCTGTAAACATACTATAGAAGTATTAGCGGTAACAGCATATAATATATATAATGCCCATTAAGGACAATTTAGAAATATTTTGAAAACAAAGGTATGTAAATTATAATAGAAAATAAAGGACCGTTTCCGCAAAGCATAACAATATGAGAATGACTCGAGGCTTGTTTCATTTCAGCTTCGTGAACTCGAAAACTCTGATATCACAATCTTCAAACCCACTGGTTGTTGACATGTAGGAAGTGAATTGCCAAACCATATTTACTTTCAAAATTCACTTGAACTATCCCGACTATGTCTCTTTACTAGAAAGACAACAGTGATCTCCAAGAAAATAGTAACAGATAATCAGCTGTCTGGTAATAATTTATAAACTGCTCTCTAAAATATTATCCAAAGGGAGGTAAAAACAAATTAATTTCTGTAGAGCAGGTGTATATACTAAATTCCGACAGGAAAATTGACCAGCTTCTTTTTAACGATATGGCACTGGTTAATGAGAAAGTAAGCAAAAGGAAACTTTCGTATGCTTGGTAAATTACAGAAAAGCTTTTGATTGAGTTCCACATCTATCTTATCCAAATACTGGAACTACATCAATTCAATGTGAAATAAAAATGAAGAAGCAGACACTTCTTACGGTCGTTAACTACACCATGACTGAAAACCTCATTCTTTCACTAATATCTATTGTAATATTCCAAAGCGATAGTGTATCTGGTCTTCATTTCATCTTTTGCATGTTGAGCTAAACTGGCTAAAGAAAAAAAGTAATTAATGTCTAGTTACGTTCCTTTCAGTACAGCGGAAATGAGTTTTCCTTTCACATTTCCAGAGTCGATGACTAAAGTTGTAGACACATCGTGAAATTCACATATAATCATTTACTCCCCTTCTTCCACAATGTGTGACCTTGTTCCTATGTTAGGGATAAACTTCGGAACAAGGCCAGCAACTTCGGGGTACGTGGTTGTCGATTACATCGACCCCAGTGTTCAACTGATACTTATTTTAGCGACCCCGAAGGATTAACGGTAAAGTCGACTTCGACGGAATTTGAACTCAAAACGTATGAACGGACAAAAATACCGCTAAGCATTTTACCCAGCGTGCTAACGACTCTGCCAGCTCACCGCCTTATCTTAGAAATAATATTATCATGGACAGTACATAGCATTATTTCGTTGTCTTCATTTACATTCTAAGTTTAAATCCCATTGTGATTGAATTTAACATATGGACTTATTCTTTGTAAGCCTAGTACTTATTCTATCGGTCTCTTTTGCCGAACTGCTAAGTTATGGGGACGTAAACACACCAACATCGGTTGTCAAGCGATGTTGGGGGGACAAACACAGACACATATATATTCATATATACGACGGGCTTCTTTCAGTTTCCGTCTACCAAATCCACTCACAAGGCTTTGGTCGGCCTGAGGCTATAGTAGAAGACACTTGCCCAAGGTGCCACGCAGTGAGACTGAACCCGGAACCATGTGGTCGGTAAGCAAGCTACTTACCACACAAATATTGTATACACACACACATATACATACATACATGTGTGAGCATGTGTGTGTGTATGTGTGTGTGTGTGTGTGTGTGTGTGTATGTGTGTGTGTGTGTGTGTGCGATCAATATTAAAAGGTATAAATGAAACACTAAGTGGTAAAATCGATAAACACAAGAACTAAAATACCTTGTGAATGTTTAGTTACTTAGCGTTAAGTTCTCAGCAGTTCAAATCTTGCCGAAGTTTACATTACCCTCGAGCATTCTTGGGAGCGAATAAACTAAAGTACCAGTCAAGTCTTAGAAGTCACTTCCATTCCTTATACAATAGCTCCTCACCCACATCTTCATCTTAAACACGTGTGTATCCTTGTGGTGATACATGAAATCAATATTGTTAATGACAGTTTTAAAAAAAATACTATTTTTATTTTCGTAAAAATATAAATGGCTCAATATAACATCTCTTGTAATAATTACTCTAATGAGAAATTTTTATTTTATCACGAATGTGTATGATATTGGACTTCTACCAACCTGAGGTGAGAATCAATATAAATGCAGGTTATAGAGAAGTTATTCAATGTTGGTGAGAACCAAGTAACTATTGTGTACAGATCTGAATGCTATTGTCATTTTCTACTTGAAAGGTTTCTCCACAAAACTCAGATATCAGATACACTATAATAGATTAAGGTATAATTAATGAATATTAATACAGATTCTTACATTTTTGTTTCGAATTTAAATTTATTTTGTTTTTGTTTTTGAAGTACATATAATTTAAAATTCTTTAAAAAATACTTTGCTTTAAGGCATTCATTGGAAGTGTTTCTAATTCATACATTTGTGTGTATATATATATGGTTTCTCGTGTATATGTTATTTATACATACATGTATATTCACATGCGTACACGCACACACACACACACATACAAGAATATCAAGTAAGAGATCGAATGGGTGTATATCTATAAGAATCTATGTGCATATACATATGTTTATCTATTTATTTATATAGGTTTATGCATACACACGTTCATACCCACAGACACACATATATACATATACATGTGTGTTTATATGTATGTATAGATGCATATATATATATACATAATGCAAAATGTAATTATCGATGCAAACTTTGTAGAGTGAATACTGAAGATATCACATTCATCATAAGCAATTGTCTGAAAATGTCATCGCGTTATTATGAAGCAATGAGACATGATGTTATAGCCAAGACTCCCTACAGGGACATCCTTCGGAAGGATAATCCTTTGATCGAAGATATAAGAAAATGCAGTGCGGGTGAGAGCATAACCACTCATAATGTCAAAGTGTATTGGTGGGATATCCCCTGAGAAGATCTCAATAAAATGCAAATATAAAGGAGTAGACATGATAATTCTGGAAACCATGTTTAATACTGAAATTTAGTTGCCCAAAAGATGTCAACATAAAGGTAAAATCAGCAGCAAAAAGAAAGCGCCTATGCTAAACTATTGAGAAATTTACAGTTACTCCACCCGGACTACAAGTTTAGATTCATACTAGTGATTATTGGGGCACTAATATTTGCAACCAACTGTCTCAGAACCATCTTCAGAAACTAGGGCTTTCAAAACCAGAAAGAACGAGGCAAATTAGAAGACTACAGATACAAGTCATTAATGGAACAGTCAAAATGTGTAAAACTTTCCGTTAGTTTAGCATATAAGTATGTATGCACATGCATAGACATGCATCTATATGTCAGAGTATACATACATAAAGTAAAACATACACATCTGCACATGAACTGTCGCCAAACACTTGTACATATACACCCGTACTTACACAACTGTCACACTGATGTCGTTGAAATTGCAATGAAAGAGTCTTGGATCTAGGTCAGAAACGGGCTCTTTCTCCATTGGCGAGAAAAACAGAAATAAACCTAAATCATAGGATGCAAACATACATAAAATAGAGGAAGAGGAAGAAAGAAAGAGTGATACACACACACACACACACACACACACACACACATATATATATATACATATGCATATATGCATAGGTACAGGCATATGTGTGAGTGAGTGTGTATGCGCGCGCGGACACACACACATTCCTGTACCTATGCATGTTATTCATATATTTAATGTGTGTGTTCGTGCATTTTAATTATATATGCATAGTTTCACAATGAGAATAACTTAAAACTGCAGTGTTATTGCACATTAATGCATTATTTACTGTTAATAATGTATATAGTACGACACTTAAGGAACTAAAGGACTTTAGGGAAAGCTTTTCAATGTAGATCGTCAGCTTCTAGAAAGAGAAAAGCTGACGCTTTGCATATGCGTGCATACATTCCTACACACATACACAAACTCATGCAGACATTATTCAGCACACATTCATACGTTACATTGTTTAGTGGCTACAATATTCATATTCATACTGCATATACAATGAATGGTGTAGAAATACTCATAGAAACACCAACCTATACCCCGCACATTGTTGCATTCCAAATGTCCCAATGCTCCTACTAAATGTATGTAAGCACACACATACGAACTCTGACGTATACAGACCAATCTCTTCACGCTGCTCGTTCCATAGTTTTATGGAAATTGTTATTCAGATCGTCCAGTGATTGGTTAAACAACTGACTGCATTGAATGCACTATACATATGGACGGTGCCCAGATTATAAAAGCGTTTATAGCCTTCTGTAATCATTATATGACGGATCTCTCTGTCAACGAGGATTCTTGACAACGAGGATTCAACTGTTTGATCAACTCAATTACCTTCTCTTAAATTACCGTGTATACCCTTAACGTGTATTTTCAGGCAGAATCAAAGTGTGATAATGCCGTATATTTTGATTTACAGGTGTAATCCACACAATGGTCTTCTGTACACTTTCTGTTTTCCTAGTTTCACCCACAACGGCTATGGCCGACTCGAACGCTATAGAAAATGGCATCGGTCCAAAATTCCACGCAGTGGGATCAATTTCGGGACCACGTGGTTGTGAAGCGAACATCTTAAACTATTCTTGATCATTCTGCGCTTATGTATCACTTCTTAACAAGTTTTATAAATCCGTTTTATAATTATACAGGCCTGCAGTCATAACAACAAAAGCTGTGTAGTTCATTACCGTGTAAGGGGCTTATAAGATGATCTTTTACGGCTCTTTTGCAAAGCTTAAATTTTAAGCATAAAGTATATGTTCTTTGCAATAAGCAGTCATCTTATATTCCGGGCATAACATTTGAACCTTAAATACTATTTTGTACTCTGAGCTGTTAGACAGACCAGAGGTGTAGTAAGGTGAGACCACAGTAGGAAAATTTCCATTGAATGCAGGCATGTAGAAGTGCTAAATTTCTTCTGGTTTATGATACCAGTTATGGTACCAGAGGGTCTCCAAAATAATCTTTGCCGTTGGGAACAGAGAACTTTTCCTACGCCACCGCGTAACGTAAGTCGTCCCATACGCCGGGTGACACGTTACGACACCAAACTAAAACTTTATGCAATATTCACCAAGTACTTGATGACAGTATCTTACTTGTGTTTTTATAGATGCACGTACGTTAACTTACAGGTAACCAAAATGCAAAAGTCACATGTGTACTCTAAGTAATTGATATTTATTTTACTGAAGATAGCAAATGCGAAGCTAAAAAATTTTACTCCCTACACCATCACGATCAAAAATGTTGATTTACGTGCAATTTATAATACAACTTTTAATGAACCACCTGGTTAATATTGCTTAACAATGGTTTCAGAAATTTCTTTCTTTAGCAGGTTTCTTTTTTTTTTTTTTTTTTGCTTAATCTTTCTATACAACTTTTGTTGTATGATAGCAAACATAATCGATATTTCTATATAGGAGACTACACAGACACAGTTTAAAGAATGTTCACATGTTCACATATATTGAATATAAATTCGTTGACTTCAAAGTCCGAACGCACTGTGTTAATTACTAGCAGACACGCAACAGAAATGCCACAAGCGTACACACACACACACACAAACACACACACACACACACACACACACACACACTTGAGCGAATGCATGTGCGTATACACACGCATATTTATATACATACATATATACATATGTGGTATATATTTGTACGTTATACATGTGTCTATAGGTGTGAGCATGTGGGGGGGGGGATCGACGTGCAAATTTTGTGGCGCAGATCTGAGTACTGGCTAATGGCTCAGTTATCAAATTAAGGACCCTAATATTTCTATTGTGCTCTTTCCCTTCCCATTCATTATAAGTAACGTACACATACATTCAGACTCCCATAATTATACATATACACATATACACACCCATATACACACACATGATAGACAGACACATAAATAGAGAGAAAGAGAGAGGGAGAGAGAGAGAGAGACATTCATACAAACAGATAAACGGACAGATGCTTCAGGCATGTGCTTGTGTAGGTGTTTGTATATACTAACACGTATATTGGAATGTTTCCTTAAAAGGTATAAAGAGTTCTATCGAGAAAAGGTATATAAAATTAGCACCCTTATAATAAATGCATTAACGCTAAATCGACCCCTTCCCTCTTTCTCACTCATTCACCCACCCCTTTTTTCCTTTGTACACATAAACACGTATATTTATATCATCTATATATCTACCTCTCTCTGCACACACACACACACATATATATATAGAGAGAGTGATGTTTGAGATGTTTGAGATGTTTGCATTATATGCGCATAGTTTTTATTATATGCGAGAAGACGTGTGAGTGTATATGCGTACGTTGGCATGAGTGTGTGTATATGTGTGTGTGTCTGTATATGTGCGTGTGTCTGTATATGTGTGTGTGTGTGTGTGTGTGTGTGTGTGTGTGTGTGTGTGTGTGTGAAATACTTAAACTTAATGGTTTAAATCTGAAAACTTCTAAGATTTCTTTCAGTTCAAATATGTTATGATGATGAGTTTGAATTTCTATTTGTTTGTGCTAGTGTGTATGTGTATATATAAGAGAGAGAAGGAGAGAAAGTGCGTGTGCGTGTGCGTGTGTGTGTGTGAGTGCGCGCGCGTGTGTGTGTGTGTGTGTGTGATAGAGAGAGAAAAATTGATTTCTATTTATTCAATATAAATTTAGCAATCAAATCTGCTTTCCAAATACTGTCTGAACAGGAAATAATATATATATATATATATATATATATATATATATATATATATATATATATATATATATATGTATATATATTTGTATGTATGTAATGTATGTATGTATGTATATACACATACATGTATATATACATACATATATATATATATATATATACATATACTTGTATATATGCATATATATATATACATATATATATATATGCATATACATATATACATATATACATATATACATACATGCATATATATATATATATACACACACATACATATATAAATATATACACACATACATACATAAACATTTATATATATATATGTATATATATATATTTATACATATATATATATGAGAGAGTGAGTGAGAGAATGAGAGTGAAAGAGAGAGTAGAAGAAAGATGTACGTTTATTTGTATATTCATATGCGTGTGTATATTTACGTGTATATATCCGTACGCAAAATCGAACGAACAATGAAAATCTTTAAGGAAAAATAACTGTTATAAATATGATTTAAAAAGAAATAAATTCGTCAAAACGGGTAAGAAGTGTAAAGGAATGGAAAGGAAAAACTCGATTTAAGTAAAAGATTATATTAAGTAAATAAATTTTTTAAGATTTCAAATCATATGTTTTAAACAAAAAATATATTCAATAAAAATGAAAGAAGAAATTTTTGTAAATCTCGAAAAAGCTATTGATGAGAATTTATAGAAACAATTTGAAATAGATTGTGTAAAAAATTCTCGGATACAAAAGCATTTACAACTAACTGGTCAGGTCAGAATATACCTATTACTGGTACCATGGTGGTAAGAAACTCTCAACGAAGCTGAATAGGAGAAGGTCTTCAGAGTAGAATCCCCGCCTTCCCTCAGGCAAGTATGTCGACGCTTAAATTCTTATACAATAAGGTAGGGATTCTCAACCAATATTTATTTATGAACCTCTTTGATTACTATTTTATTCTGGTGGACCCCCATAGCAATACAATGTTTAAAGAGTAGTTTTATAGAAACTTCTTCCAAAATTCCTATTTTGCTTTTCACTTAGGTTGAACTATGTAAAATGTCAGAGAAAGAAACCTAGCTGTTTCTTGCAATGCATACCAATACATACATCTGTAGCAAATTTTTTTCAGGGTCCCTTGCAATACTACTGTGGATCCCCCAATTTACTGTTTTGTTGCAGGGACTCCCACTCCCCAAATCTTTGGACCCCGGTGGGGAACCACTACTGTAAAGAGAGCGAGTCACATCCAGGTCATGACTCTTTGGATGCCCTTCTGTTGACACTTTTTAGCCACTTCGATATCGTAGTTTAGTGCATTCGAAGGTTGGTGCATTCAATTCCTCCAGTTGTAATTCCTCTCCGTCGACTCAGCTTTCAAATTTATACTCAAAGAAGAAATAACGTTGGTTGCCATGGTAGCGAGGAAACGTCAACTTTGTCACAATGACGCACAGAGAGTTACTGCCCTTAGTGTTAAAATGGGGAAAAATATTGCCTCCAAAGAGTGGGGAGGTTGTTTATGTTCCTCTTCGACCAGATTCAGCTGGAGCACCTGTCCTCCATCCAGTAAGGAGGCGAATACAACACCACAGAATCCTGGAAACCGACCTTACGAATGTGTATGGCTCGCGAAGAGCCTTCGATCCTTTCAGTGTATGTTTGTATGTTTACCTTTAAGCATGTGCGCATTGAATGTGCATGCGTGTATGTACGTATAGGTGCATAATTGTCCGTATGCTTGTATGTGTAAATAGGTATATATTTACATTAGTTTTTTTTTTATGCCCACGGGTATATGGCGTAGTGGTTAAGAGCGCGGACAACTAACCCCAAGATTCCGAGTTCGATTCCAAGCAGTGACCTGAACAATAATAATAATAATAATAATAACAACAACGTCATCAAAAATACCTTAGGAATGAGAACTCAGGTTTGAAATTTCCCCAAGACACATGAAGAAGGCTGGAGGATATATCAGCCAAAACGTTGTGTTAACAACAAACAAGATGAGGACAAATATCTGTCGAATGTAAATAATGTAAATAATGTAAATAATGTACATACTGCTTCATCTCTTAAATATAGAACAGGTATATATTTAGTTTATATGTCTGTATGTATAAATGTATGTATGTACAAGTATATGCGTGTATACCTGTCAGTATAGCTGCAAGTGTATATATTTGATTATCGTTATGAGTGTAAATGAGTATTTTCTACAAGGACTCTTTTGCCCTTTTGTCTGTATCTATACATAAATTTCTGTATGTACATGAAGGGGTGATTTGTATTTAGGTCTGTCTGTACAACTGCCTGGTTCTTTGCTTGCTTATAAATATGTATGAATATACACATCACTAGAGATCAATACATGTATGTATGCATGTATGCATGTATGCATGTATGTATGTATGTATGTATGTATGTAAGTATGTATGCATGTATGTGTGTGTATGCATGTATGTATGTGTATACATACACAAATACACAAACATACACAAACACATACACGTATATGTGAGTGTGCCTATCACTAAGCACCGTTACTTCAAGTGTATGAGGTACTTTGTTCTGATATTTCCTTCATGCTTCAATGAGGTTTCACGGAGATAAACTTTTAGCAAATGATGGATGCTACGTATACGTGCCGTACATACACAATTGTATATATCAGTAAAAACAAAATAAAATACATATATCTAATGCTATATACAGCCTTTGTAATCATATGTTCTTTAATACAGTAGCAATAACCCAACAAATATATAGAATCTTTTGCTACGAATATTTTCACAGTAAGGTAGTAAATGTTACCAGAATCAGTAGACACAGAATAGTAAAAAACAAAAATGCTCTGTGGTATTCAGATACGTATACTTAATGGTTTTGTGGAGGCGCAATGGCCCAGTGGTTAGGGCAGCGGACTCGGGTCATAGGATCGCGGTTTCGATTCCCAGACCGGGCGTTGTGACTGTTTGTTGAGCGAAAACACCTAAAGCTCCACGAGGCTCCAGAAGGGGATGCTGGCGAACCCTGCTGTACTCTTCCACCACAACTTTCTCTCATCTTTTCTTCCTGTTTCTGTTGTGCCTGTAATTCAAAGGGTCAGCCTTGTCACACTGTGTCACGCTGAATATCCCCGAGAACTACGTTAAGGGTACACGTGTCTGTGGAGTGCTCAGCCACTTGCACGTTAATTTCACGAGCAGGCTGTTCCGTTGATCGTATCAACTGGAACCCTCGACGTCGTAAGCGACGGAGTGTCAACAACACTAAATGGTTTAAGCTCAAATACCGTCGAGTTCAACTTCACAATACTTGATTTTGTGGTCAGTAGCATAAAGTACTATCTTGCTGAGGTCAGTGTTGTGGTTGCTGTTGTTAATATTGTTGTTGTTGTTGCTGTTGTTGAATCCCAGGTCAGCCCTGATTGAACAAACCTATGATCAAAAACATTCTCTCTTTTTTTTTTTTATCGTAGTTCAATTATTTTTTTCAACCACATAATCTCATGTCATTTTTTTTTTTATATAAAACAGACCGAGCAGTGAGTAATAAGGTTTGTTAGGGTTTGATACAAGGGCGGTGAGTCGTAAGTTTTGTTAGGATTTAATACGAGAGAGATTTGACTACTATGTGTAGCTTTTCGGGCAACAAATTAGAGAACACTCTTACCTTTTTGGTTCGAGATCTGTGCAGTATTTTCTTCTAGGTGAGTGAAGAAACGTTTTTATTGCAGCAAAGTTACATCCTTCTGAAGTCAGGCTTGTCATCGTTTTGTTGTTTTGCATGCATACGAAGTTCTTGTTGATAATGTTGTTTAATTAACCCATTACCTACCAGTGATCTCATATGAGATCACTTAAAAATTACAAATTTCGTAATTATCTGTCAATATTTACACATATCTAACCTTTTTGCGATATCTACTAGGTATATTTCTCTGATATTCAAATGAGGTTTGCTAATTTTTCACCCAATATCTCGCTTATTTCTATTTAAAATGTTATTTTGAAATGTTATTTTGATCATTCCAGCGTGTTTCTAAGGCTGTTTTATGCTAGAAATCAAAGTTTCATTAAAAAATTCCAGTTAATAGAATTATGGCAGGTAATGGGTTAACTATATTTCAACTCTGAATTGAGCAGTTCTATGAGCAAAAGTGTTCCAGTCTTGAAAATCCGTCCTTCTCTCAGCTATTAACATGTCTAGTGTTATATTCACTAATGTGTCATTCATTTTAAGGGTTCCCAACTATCTTTTATCTGTGGACCGCTTTCATTACTATTTTATTCTGGTGGACCCAACCCCCCATAGCCATTCAATGTTTAAAAACAAGTTTTATAGAAACTTATATCAAAATGCTTATTTTGTGTAGGTTGATCTATGTAAAGTGCTAGAAGAAACCCAGCCTCTTTCTTGCAATACATAAAGCAAATTTTTTTTTCCAGGGTTCCTTATAATACAATTGTGGGTTCCCAATTTACTGTTTTGCTGCATGGGCCCCGGTTGAGAACCACTGCTTTAGAAGATTTACTTTGGAAGTGTGTGTGTGTGTGAATGAATGTGCGTGCGTGTGAGGGTGTGTGTGTTTGTAACTCCATAACAGCCCACCCTAAAACCTAATTACCTCTCAACCTAAATCCACACACTCAAGGAAGAATTTAACTCACCAGAGCACTGTGAAATTGTCACGAAGAATTCAGTGCGCAAGGTTTCCGTCTCCGTTTTCCCCGAGGTTTTCTCTGCTCACATTCTTTTTGCGTTCCAGTTGCAGCCAGTCGCTCAAACATGTAAACATGTAGGATGTAAAACTTTATCTTTCGTTTCTCCACCCCCACCTTCTCCTGTCATCTTAACTCTGAAGAAAGTCGGTATTTGAAATATTGGATGCCTCACCCCCACCCCCACCCCCCAGCAATTTTACTAAAACATTTATGCCGCTTGTTCCCAAATAATACAAGTCGCTGCCGACGCAGACCGCCGGCAATCACCTTGGATTCTGTTTTATCGCGTAAGTACACACAAGCATAAATACACACGCACGCACACACCCAAAGACGTATACATGCATACAGATATGTATATGATATATATATGCACATGTAGAGAGAAACTGTCAGAGTAGAAGGAGAAAAAGACAGAGAGAGAAATGGAAAACACGCACATGTGAATATATGTGTGTATATATATATATATATATATATATATATATATATATATATATATATATATATATATATATTATGTATGTATGTATGTATGTATATATGTGTGTATATATTGAGGAGTTTGGGAGACCGAGATAAAATGGTTCTAGGCGATAAGATTTAATTTGAAAGGGAGAGTTTACTGCTACTTCTAGTATTTCGATAAAACACAGTCTCATCCTTGGTTTGTTTGTTTGTTGGCGTAGCTGACAGACCTTGTACGATATTTTTGTCTGTGTCCGCTGTCTTCCAATTATTTATTGCTACCATTTATATTTTCATAACCCTTTATCTTATATGTTGCCATTTCGAGGTTCTTGTAATTTGATAACTTTTCGACTTCATTCCTGGTGATGTTTTGATCAGAAGTGATCGAGATGTCTGTCAGAATAAATAACTTTTCCTTTCTGTCTTCATACATTTGGCTTTGATCCACTTATCAGTTTGAACAGGCGTAAACCAGATTATTGAAGCTATGCTATTGCCGCATTCAGGACTTGGTGCGTGCTTAAACCATTTATTTTCAGTTTTGAAGTGATGAAGCTTCTGAAAATTTCCCAAAGGATTAAACTATGATATATCTATTCATTTTTATTATAGGTATAGAAGAGCCGAATGGTTAATACGTCCGCTTTGCAATTATGAGGTCGGAGTTTCTTTTCCGCGGCGTGGTAGCTTCGAAAGTATATTGTATGTTATTTTATGTAAACTTTTATGAAAGAATGTGACCTAATGGTTAGGGTGTTGACTCAAGATCACAAGATTGCGATTTCGATCCTTGAACTGGGTGGTGAGTCGTATTCTTGAACAAATCCCTAATTTCACGTTGCTGCAGTCAAAATATAAAACGTCATTTGCTTTGAGCAAATTTTGTAATTCAAGTATTTTGAACTGTAATAAGAAATAAATGGAGGCCTTAGTGCTTACGGTGTTGGACTCATGATCGTAAGATTGTGGTTTCGATTCCTGGACTGAACGACGCGTTGTGTTGTTGAGCAAAACACTTTATTTCACGTTGCCCCAGTTCACTCAGCTGGCAAAAATGAGTACTCTTACAATGGACTGGAGTCCCGTCCAAGTGAGGAATATACACGCCATGGAAATGGAGAAACCGACCCTTATGAGTCCGTAGGACTCGAGAAAGAAACTTTACCTTATCTTAAACTCAGTAATAAATTAATAATCCTGCGATGAGTAATGAGTAACCCTGCGATGGATTGGCGTCCCGTTAAAGGGGTAATGTTGTGATTTTGCTCACTTATACGTCATGGAAAACAGGTAACTGGCTCTATCAGTCCTAGGACTCGAGACAGTAATGACCAAGTAACCTTCGGACAGCTCATAGCTTGTGAGTGAAATTGGATAGATAAAAACTGTGTGGAACCCGCTGCGTAGATTTTTATCTGTAATTCAAAGGCGCAGCCTTGATATGCTGATTCCTCCTCGGAATTATATTGAGGACACACGTGACTTACGTACTAATTAATGTGTCTGGTAATCTAAGTGACGGAACAGCCAAATGCCCATAGTCGGAATATCTGACCGACATCCATTTCACTTCGACATGTGATTTGTGGTACACCCTGCAGCCGTGCGGGTAATGTCGATTTGATAAAGGGATCGAGCTAAGGTATATCCATTTATTTTGCTCATATTAAATATAAAGCTGCAAACTACAGAATCCCGGTATATCGGGAAGAAAGCTTTCCGGCATTCGTTCCAGCTGTCTGAGCTCAGAGTTGAAATCGCATTGCTTTCAACCGGTACTAAATAAAGTACTAGTATTGAAATCGTTACTTTTTCATTTTCTCTTTCTTTCTTTGTGGAAGAAACCAGCCGTGGTCAGAACTTGAACCGAATTAATCCTGATATATTTAGTTGTCCACTTAACTCGTTATGTTTAACTCCATGAGGATCTAACGATCCAGAGAAAGGTATGTATATATTCTAGCTTCCGAAGAACTAAGCAGCCAAAAGGTGATTGTCTCTCGATGCTGTATGTTTGATGTAAATCTAGAGTTGGCATTTGCCTGTCGTGATATGACGGTCTACATGGTTGATATTGATTTTTCTTTTAATGGTTTCGTCTATAAAGAAGGAGCTATGGCTACGATCTTCTCACACTCACTTCCTACGAAACTGGTAAGGTAAATGCAGTTGATGCACTTTAACAACAGTAAGGGGAAAATTGGGCAGGCGGGAGGGTAATGTGTCGTCAGGAATGATGAGAGATTGGATTGACGGTTAATGTAGAATCTAGGGGAGTAGACACAGTATACTTTTGATCTATTCTTAGAATTTTCTTTTTAAGTTTTTTTTTTCTTTTTTATGGAACAGCCCTTCTCTGCGGTACGTTGAAGGATATAATCCGTTAAAAAAGCTTCCTCAAAAATTTTCTTTAGGATATTTTTTCATTTTTGCTTTCCTCTTGTTTTGTTTGAGTGACCTAGTGATTAGATTGTTATACTCATGATGTTACGATCGTGGTTTCGACTTCCAGACAGGGCAGTGCGTTGTGTTCTTGAGCAAAACACTTCATTTCACGCTGCTCTGAGACCACTTTGACATCTAACATGTGGCACACCGTGTACCTGTTCTGGCAACGTCAATCTGATGGGGGGGGGCGTGAACTAGTGTACAGCACAATCATTTCATCTCTTTAAGCAATTCACCTCCGCAGATTGAACAGCAGATATTTGCGGAATTGTCTTTCTTGAACTCGAGAGACAACCAAGAAACAACATTTTTCCAGCATATTTAACTTCTAATTTAAACCTTAATATTTCTTCATATAGAAGAAGAAAACATGGTTTCGTTATTGTTGTTGCAGTTTGGTGGAGACTAACATGTAAACTGGATTGAAGATCTTCATTTTTTTTTTTAATCCATGCTTGCAATAAGAATATGAAAACTCCCTCTAGGGACTTTTAAAATTTTAACCAGCAAGCAAGGCCAATTACTCAGCTACGGTACCAACCAGATCACGTTTTAAGAAAATACAGATAATGCAATTAAAAATGGATCTATTCTTTAAATCCAGCCGATGAAAACAAAGGACAAGTTCCAAAACTCGTTTGACCTCTTCTAAGAAACAAATGTGTCTCACTTAAGAAAGATTTAGAGACGATCACATCCTCGCTTTTCAGTTCTTTACGCCATTTTTCTTTGTTTTAGTTGCAGCTGTACTTCTATCATTTATAAGTTCCAACCATATTTTTTTATATGTACGTATACATAAATGTACTCATACACATATAGGTATATAGAAAGATAATACACACACACACACCCACACAAATACACACACATACCTACATAAAAACATGCATACATACATACATACATACATGCGTACGTACGCACAATACAATACAATATACTGAATCCATTATGTAACTTTTTTCATGTTGATAAAATATTTTTTTGTTAATTTCATTAACTTTTTGTCGCGTGAGATTTTCTACCGTTTGTGACTGCGTAGATATATATTATGTATGTAGGTATGCATGTATGCATATGTAGCATATACATATGTATATATATACATACATACATACATACATACATACATACATACATACATACATACATATATATATATATATATGTGTGTATATATATATATATATATATATATATATATACATGTATACATACATGTATCCACACACTCTATAAGAGTTAGTAAAATAGATTACAGAAACAAAAGAACTTTGTCGAGCGGAAGACTGAGATAAAAGTAAAAAACAACACGTAATGGATGTGGGGGTGGAGGTGGGAGATGAGGACAAGAAAAAAGATAAATGTTTGTAGAAGAATGGAAGAGAGAGACAGAGAGAGAGAGAGAGAGAGAGAGAGAGAGAGAGAGAGAGAGAGAGAGAGAGAGAGAGAGAGAGAGATAATAGAAGGGGAGACAAAAAATGTCATGCTAAACTGTCTGAATCGAGAGTGAATGGTGATTCTACTTATGTTGTTGGAAAAGCTTCAATTTGGGAATATAGTATATATGTATGTATGTATGTATGTATGTATGTATGTATGTATGTATGTATGTATGTATATATGTATGTATGCATGTATGTATGTATGGATGGATGGATGGATGGCTTGGTGTTTGTGTTAAGTTAATGTTGTAAACATTACATCAAGATTAATCTGTATGTATATAAGTCATGTAGATTATGTGTATGTATACATACACATGAATATATATATATATATATATGTGTGTGTCTGTAGATACATATATACATATGTATATGTGTGTGTGTGTGTGTGTGTGTGTGTGTGTGTAAATGTATGTAGGCGTACGCCTTTATACATCTTTATCATGTACATGAATGTATTCGTGAGTGCGCACATACGTGTGTAGATAGGCAGGTAGTTGTTGTGTACCTGCGTGTATATGTGTATGTGTGTAAGTGTGTACGTGTGCGTGCGTGCGTGTGTGTGTGTGTGTGTGAGAGAGAGTGTCTTTGTGTCTCGGTGTCTTTGTGGTTAGCTATTTAGAGTTAAATTTCTAACGTCTAAAAATAGCATTTATTATTCGTTAGCCTGTGTTTCGTGAGTAAAACTGTTCAGGGAATTCATTCAAAAATAGTTAACGGCTATTTTGTGAAATATTGGTGTATGGTTTATCAATAGAGTTATTATATTCGTTGTGAGAAGTGCAATTATATCATAGCGGTATCGATGTTGTTGTTTGGTCCCAGGCCATACCTTATCGAATAGATTTATAATCAAAAGCGCCCCAACCAGGACCATCTTGTCTTTTAAAGAATACCTAAGAATCTATTATTCAATAAATTTCTTTTTCCAAAGGTAGTAGGATGGGATTTAAGGGAGGAATATTTTGTGGAAATTTTCTATCAAGAATAATAACCATGTAGAAGACTCTTGTGGAGTGCTGGTTGCGACATCTACCTTTATGCTGCTGCTGTTATTGTTCTTGTTCTTGTTGTTGCTGATCATGTCGCTGTTGTTGTTGTTGTTGTTGTTGTTGTTGTTGTTGTTGTTGTTGTTGTTGTTGTTAACATAGTTGCCACTAACATAGCCAATATAGTTTTTTTTTTCCATGCATATTCTAAACCAGATTATATAATGCAATGTGCCGCTATCGCGGGCGTCGTCATTGCTGTGATGGTGGTGGTGATGGAGGTTGCTGCGTTTGTGTTGATGGTTATAGTGGTGGGTGGAGGCGCAATGGCCCAGCGGTCATAGGATCACGGTTTCGATTCCCAGACCGGGCGTTGTGAGAAGTTTATTGAATGAAAACACCTAAAGCTCCACGAGGATCCGGCAGGGGATAGTGGCGAACCCTGCTGTACTCTTTCACTCTTACTTCCTGTTTCTGTTGTGCCTGTAATTCAAAAGGTCAGCTTTGTCACACTGTGTCACGCTGAATATCCCCGAGAACTACGTTAAGGGTACATGTGTCTGTGGAGTGCTCAGCCACTTACACGTTAATTTCACGAGCAGGCTGTTCCGTTGATCGGCTCAACTGGAACCCTCGACGTCGTAAGCGACGGAGTGCCAACAACAATATAGTGGTGATCATGACGATGGTGAACATGGTGGTAGTGGTGATCGTGATGGTATAGGTAGTAGTGGCAGCAGCAATGGTGGTGATGGTGGTGTTTTTGTCATTGTAGTTGTTCAGTCCCATATCAATCCTGATAGAGTAGACCTGCGCTAAAAGACACTTTAAGTCTCTTAGGTGTAACTTAAGGAAAATTTGGCTGCTATTTTTAGTAGTTTGAGTAACCATATAGACTAGACGTTCACCCATTGGCTACGTGCTGTTTTCTGTAACAGCAACTACCATTTTAGTAATGGCTGCCGCTCTTGTTATTGTTGTTCCTAAAACTCAAGTCGGAGTTGATCAATAAACAAAAGCGTTCTGGCAAGTGGGCCACCATCACTCTATAGCTACTGCTACACCCATTGGTCGATGTATTCGTAAATATCATTTTTAAAACGAGAAGAAATTATTTTGGTCGTTATGTTTAGCAAGCCGAGTGGTGCTTATGATGATGATGATGATGATGATGACGACGACGATGACGACAACGATGTGATGATGATGATGATGATGATGATAAGGAGGAGGAGGAGGAGGAGGGGGAGGAGGAAGAGGAAGAGGAAGAGGAAGAGGAAGAAAAAGAGGAAGAAGAGGAAGAAAAAGAGGAGAAAGAGGAAGAAAAAGAGGAGGAAGACGAAGAGTAGGAGGAGGAGAAGGAGGAAGAGGAATGGTAGGAGGAGGAAGAGGAGGAGGAGGATGTGGCGGAGGAGGAGGATGTGGAGGAGGAGGAGGATGTGGAGGAGGAGGAGGAAGTGGAGGAGGAGGAATTGGAGGAGGAGGAAGTGGAGGAGGAAGTGGAGGAGGAAGTGGAGGAGGAAGTGGAGGAGGAAGTGGAGGAGGAAGTGGAGGAGGGAGTGGAGGAGGAAGTGGAGGAGGAGGAGGAGGAGGAGGAAGAAGAGGAAGAGGGGAGGAGGAAGAAGAGGAGGAGGAGGAAGAATTGGAAGAAGAGGAAGAGGGGGAGGAGGAAGAAGAGGAGGAGGAGGAAGAAGAAGAAGAAGAGGAGGAGGAGGAAGAAGTGGTGGAGGAGGAAGAAGAGGAGGAGGAAGAATAGGAAGAAGAGGAGGAGGAAGAATAGGAAGAAGAGGAGGAGGAAGAAGAGGAGGAGGAAGAAGAGGAAGAAGAGGAAGAGGAGGAGGAGGAGGAATAGGAAGAAGAGGAGTGGGAAGAAGAGGAAGCAGAGGAGGAGGAAGAAGAGGAAGAGGAAGAATAGGAAGAAGAGGAGGAGGAAGAAGAGGAAGAAGAGGAAGAAGAGGAGGAGGAGGAAGAAGAAGAAGAGGAGGAGGAAGAAGAGGAAGAAGAGGAAGAGGAGGAGGAGGAAGGGGAGGGGGAGGGGAGGGGAGGAGGATGGGAGGGGAGGGGGGAGGAGGAGGAGGAGGAGGAGGAGGAGGAGGAAGTGGAGGAGGAGGAGGAGGAGGAGGAGGAGGAAGAGGGGGAAGAGTGGGAAGAAGAGGAGGAGGAGGGAGAGGAAGAGGAGGAGGGAGAGGAGGAGGAGGAGGAGGAGGAGGAGGAGGAGGAGAGGGATAGCAGTGTTAGCAGTGATGCTGCTGCCGATGATGATGATGTGATGATGGTGCTAAAATATGTTGAGAAGGCAAAAAGAAAATATCAAAGAAAGAAAGAAATATCGAAAACTGAGTGAAAATGGATTGGTGGACGATATAAAATATTGTCTCATTGCAATTTGACATAGTCTGATATTCATAGCACTAGCGTTACTGTATATGTGTGCGTGCGTGTGTATGTGTGTGTATGTGCGTGTGTGTCTATGTGTCTATGCGTGCATGTGTTTGGACATTTGGATGTGTGCGTGAGAAAGAGAGGAGAGAAAGAAAGAAAGAAAGAGAGAGAGAGAGAGAGAGAGAAAGTAGGGAAGCCAACATCAAACATTCGACTTGGTAAATGTAGCAATCGACAAATTATCTTTTGGTTAGTTTTTCAAACAGATAATGCTCTTATGAAAGATATGGATAAAATTGTCCATAACAATCATGTGTGTTTCATGAATTTTTGCTTTGTGTAGAATTTCCTCAATGCATTATGAACTCAAACATGGCCAATTGATAGAACATCGAATAATGCAACGCTCTAGCGCGGTTGATTTAACCTTTTATCTTTTTAGCATGGATAAAAGCAAAAAGTAGCAATCAAATACTGAGATTTGTGCATCGACTGTGCTCCCCCACTCAACATATGTGGTATTGAGCCTTTTTAATCCAGATAAAATCATAGCTACGGTTTTTACTGTTTTATACACAGTTATTAAAGGGGTAGCGTCTATTTCTGTATCCTTAAACGTGGTTAATGTTGAGATAATATGGGAACCTCTACTTGGTCATCATTTGATTTACTCTTTTACTTGTTTCAGTCATTTGACTGCGGCCATGCTGGAGCACCACCTTTAGTCGAGCAAATCGACCCCGGGGCTTATTCTTTGTAAGCCTAGTACTTATTCTATCGGTCTCTTTTGCCGAACCGCTAAGTGACGGGGACATAAACGCACCAGCATCGGTTGTCAAGCAATACTAGGGGGACAAACACAGACACACAAACACACACACACACACGACGGGCTTCTTTCAGTTTCCGTCTACCAAATCCACCCACAAGGCTTTGGTCGGCCCGAGACTATAGTAGAAGACATGCCACGCAGTGGGATTGAACCCGGAACCATGTGGTTTGTAAGCAAGCTACTTACCACACAGCCACTCCTGATTTGCTTAAATTAACAGCTAAAACACATATCAGATATTACCGGCATAGAAAAGTAGAGACATGTTAGGTAATATAGTATTTTTATGTGTAGGAACCATGAAAATTTAAACTGATACCCTTGGATAAGGTATAATGGTAGGCTAAGTAACAACACTTACCTCAACACTACTAAATATTACCACAGACCTCCACCGTACCCAACTTTGGTTTCAAATTTTGGCACAAGGCCAGTAATTTCGGTGAGGGCATAAGTCGTATACATCGACTCCAGTGTTTCAATCGATCTCGGCGGAATTTGAAATTAGAACGTGAAGACGGACGAAATGTCGCTAAGCATTTGCCCGGTATGCTAACGATTCTGACAGCTAGCCGCAATTACCGTCACCAATATTATTGGTTCATCGTTAATAAAACTTACCATGTCTACCCAAAGCCGAACCTTCAGCATATAAGGTGCAGGGTGAGTATTGGGGGCAACTTTTTGGAAAGAAAATGTGCGCCTTATATGTCGGAAAATAAGCTAATAAAGAAATAAGTTCTCTCTCACACACACACATAGACGCACACACATTTACACGCCGAACCACATGCATAGGTACATGGCACAGAAATGCAATTTATTTCAGATATTGTTGGCTATAATAGTAATGTAAAAATTATTGAAATATACTCCAGACTACCTATACTTTTTTACTCTTTTACTTGTTTCAGTCATTTGACTGCGGCCATGCTGGAGCACCGCCTTTAGTCGAGAAAATCGACCCCAGGACTTATTCTTTGTAAGCCTAGTACTTATTCTATCGGTCTTTTTTTGCCGAACCGCTAAGTTACGGGAACGTAAACACACCACCATCGGTTGTCAAGCGTTGGTGAGGGGACAAACACTCATACATATATATATATATATACATATATACGACAGGCTTCTTTCAGTTTCTGTCTACCAAATCCACTCACAAGGCTTTGGTCGGCCCGAGGCTATAGTAGTAGACACTTGCCCAAGGTGCCACGCAGTGGGACTGAACCCGGAACCATGTGGTTGGTAAGCAAGCTACTTACCACACAGCCACTCCTGCACCTATGTATAGAAATATTTCTTTTTGTTTTCATTTGTTAATGTTTGGATAATACTGACTGTAATATTTCTTTTGCTAATATAATGGAATCATATGTGGTGTCTGCTATGAAAATAGGTTCGCTAGTCTACTTCACAAATGTGTTTGTTTTTTCTTATTTTATAAGCATTACTTATACATACTTTTATACATTACTTTTGCATTTCTTTCACATTTCTCCATCACCAAATTACATTTGTACGGTATTTTCTGCTTCTCTAACCTGACACCTCATTTCTATATACGCTTTATCATTTCTAACATATAATAATAATAATAATAATAATAATAATAATAATAATAATAATAACGTATTACATCAGTCCTTATAAATATACACACAAACACAAGCACACGTACACACGCGCGCACACACATACACGCATACATACATAGACATGGTTGTACCTACATACAGATATAGACACACAATATCTGTAAAATAAGTAACCGTGGTTGATATAATCGACTAAACACTTGAAGGGTCGTCCCAGCATGGCTGCAATAACTCGGAAACGATTGGTTAACTCGTACTACATTGCCAAACATTCCTCCCACCAAAACTCACATCACTCGCCCAAGCCCCCTCACCACCACCACCAACAACAACAACTACTTTCTCTTTCTCTCTTTCTCTCTCTCTCTCTCTCTCTCTCTCTCTCTCTGTGTTTCGCAACCTACACCTCATTCATTGCGATTACTTTCACATTTATTTCCTGTCTTCACCTTTTTAACCTTCTTCTCTTTTAATGGTCATTACATAAGACTGATATGAAGCTAAAGAAACAGTCGCGTAGCTAATAGACTCACAAGCAGAGACGACAGAAAGATAACGCCCCCCCCCCCCAAAGAAATAATAAATAAATAGTTACATAAAGAGGAACATTTTTCTGCGATCGCTTGACATGCTGGAAATATCAGCCGATTCTTCAAGAAGGAAGAACACATTGAATGATGTACCCTGAATACACTGTAAGATGAAAAAAAGAAGCGATGAAGTTTCCCCATTTCCTGTCGCGAAGAGTACCGACCTAAAGCTCAACAAATAACATTCAAAATTACGGAGAAATTGAACGCTCTCTCTCTCTCTCTCTCTCTCTCTCTCTCTCTCTCTCTCTCTCTCTCTCTCTCTCTCTCTCTCTCTCTCTCTCTCTCTCTCTCTCTTCCCTCCCTCTCTCCGCCTCTCTCTCCTTCCGCTCTTCTCTCTTTCCGTTCCTCTCTCCATCTTTCCCTCCCATCCCTCTCTCCACCTCTCTCTCTCTCTAGCTCTTCTTCTGTCTATCTATCTATCTATCTATCTATCTATCTATCTGTCTGTCTGTCTGTCTATCAATCGGTCTGTTTGTCTATCTATATTAATGCTTTCATGTTGAATTGTAAATAAAAGCAATTTAACTTTAACCTAAAGAATCACTCAATACATTTTTGTAGAGTACATTTTTTACCATACGTAACTACTAGACCACATGGTCTAGTGAGCAAGGATTCTTGGCTTTCGCCGAAACGACTAGGGTTCGATTCTCGACATGGGGGACGTCCTTAAATTTGTATCATAATTCTACAAGAAGAGCTGAGACATTGATTTCGAAGTTTCAGTATGTTAGCCTTTGTCGGACAGGCCGAAACATCGAAGTCACCCCTCTTCTTATAAAAGTACAATAAAGATCTATCTATCTATCTATGGTTCTCTCTCTTTCTCTCGTTTCTCTCTCTCTTCTCTCTCTCTCTCTCTCTCTCTCTCTCTCTCTCTCTCTCTCTCTCTCTCCTGTTCTTTAACCCTTTAGTTTTCAGATTATTTTGTCAAATGTAATATCTATTTATTCACATTGTTTTGAGTTAATGATGCATCATCTTGCAGCTTTGAGATTTCCATGGTGTAATTGTTTATTTTTAAAAGGATACTGCAGGCTAGTTGTGACAGGTTGCATCTGACTGGTCTGAACAAAAGACAGGTAGAACATTTAGGCCGGTTGGAATGCTAAAGGGTTAACTGTCTACAGAGCTGTGTGCTCTCGTTTGTGTCCATGTTTTGGTAAATACGTGTTGCATAAACACAAAGAGGCCAAGTAAGAAAGATTAATGTTAGACGATAAGCTTTAAGCATGTGTCTCTGTGGTGGCGGAAAAACATTGATTGATTGACAATTACTAACTCTGTGTATGGATAGTCATATATTTCAATATTTGAATAACTACAGAAATAGCCTGGCTCTCCGTCGATTGCGACGTGACATTAACGACCAAGTGGGTGAGCACTCCACAGACACGTGTACCATTGACGTAGTTCTCAAGGAAATTCAGCTGGCCCTTTGAAAAGCGGGTACAACACATTTTCTGCCACATGAGTGGATTGGAGCAATGAGAAACAAAGTGGAACGCAGTGTTTTAGTTTTTATTTGAATTTAAAAAGAAACATATACAGATGTTCACAAGCGTACACGTGAATACATATGTTGACGAGCATATATATATATATATATATATATATATATATATATATATATATATATATATATATATATATATATATATATATATATATACAGGTGCACTTCCATATATATGCTCATATATATTTATAAATATATATTTTGGGGACAATACTGTGCTGATGAACGAAATCTAGATTCATTCTAGTAATCGCGAAATCGGCCGATACACAGTTAAGTTTATTTAAAAGAAAGTTGGTCGTCTTCTGTTGGTTGTTTTTCCTCGCATCAGGTACTAAATGTGGTTATTTTGAGAAGTCCACTGTGTGGCGTTATTATTTTCTGTAATAATGCCCTTTATATAAGTATATATATATATATATATATATATATATATATATATATATATATATATATATATATATATATATGAATGCATAATACCTAATTAAGGATAACATCAATAACTCAGAGGCGGCAAACACTATTCATAATCATGCTGGAGCGTGCTGGATGTGAATAAATAATGTAATTTTCTTTCTAGCAATCTTCCAACAAAACGTATAAAGGACATATGATACAATGTATGTATGTATGTATGTATGTACGTTTATACGCATATCTATAATTGTATATATTTCTCAAATCCTGCTCGAGTTGTAAAAGGTATTTTAGTGCAAAGCTTATAAAATTATTGATTAATTTTAATATGATTTAGAATAACGTCAAATTAACAGCAATAATGCAATCTACATGACGCATGAAGCTAATCAATTTGCATACTAATATATATATATATATATATATATATATATATATATATACATATATATACATATAGGGTTTGTGCTGTTTCATTATTGGTGGGATCAACAAAAAGATGCACTCCATCCATTGAGAGTTAAATACGTTTCATTTAATAAACACAGGATTTAAATATGTGCCAGTATAAAGTTTAATGCCGTTAATAATACAAAACTCGGACGAAGTTGTATAGCGCGCCGTGTATTATCGGGCAATCAGTAATGTTCATGTTTGTGTCTAAATAATAGCCAGACAATTATATGCATGCATGCGTACACATATCTATCTATCTATCTATCTATCTATCTATTTCTCTCTCTCTTGGGTAAGTGTCTTCTACTATAGCCTCTGGCCGACCAAAGCCTTGTGAGTGGATTTGGTAGACGGAAACTGAAAGAAGCCCGTCGTATATATGTATATATATATATATGTGTGTGTGTGTGTGTTTGTGTGTCTGTGTTTGTCCCCCCCCCCCCCAACATATATATATATGTATATATATATATATATATATATATATATATATATATATATACGTACATACATACATATATATATATACGTACATACATACATATATATATATATACGTACATACATACATGCATACATACATACATACATACATATATTCGGAAAGTGTTAACATTTGATTGAACTTATAACCTCGAAATAACAGGTTCGGAATACTGACACGAACATATGCATACACAAATATATAAAAAAACATACATTGATATATATGTTTACATATATACATACATACATAGCTGTAGAGAGAAGAGAGAGAGAGAAAGAGCGACAGAGAAAGGGATGCATACATATAGTTCCATTCGGAGCATAGTTGATCTCGAAGCAGAGAAATCTATAAACGATAGCGTGCAAATATTGAGTTAAAAACACCTTTGGATAGAGGAAGTCGAAGGCTTCCAGTGTTCAGAGGAGCTGTGCGTTCGAGTGCTACTGGCTACATCCCACGACGGGCTTCTTTCAGTTTCCGTCTACCAAGTCCACTCACTCGGCATTGGTCGACCCGAGACTATTGTGGAAGACACTTTCCCAAGGAGCCACGCAGTGATACTGAACCCGGAACCATGTGGTTGAGAAGCATGCTTCTTACCACACAGCCACGCCAGCGCCTGTATATAGAATGTGTATGCATTTGTACATAAAGGAATTGGCTGGATCAACATATCACAATATCTACTTTTATTATCTAAAGAATCTTCAGGATGAGACCTTCTAATTATATTTATAAGGAATAAGATGTTTTCTTTGGAACATATATAGTGAGTGGTGGTTGTGCTAGGAGAGCTAGTACGTGGCTGCGATTGAGAAATCATAAAGGTACTGGCTGGTGATGGGTTGCTGGTAATGTACGCATGTTTAATATCGGAATTTTCTTTAAAATTTACCCTTTTACAACTTTTTTATTTTTAAACTCATACGCAATTATAATTGCACGGTTCATATAACTGTAAAATATAATTTTCCATCTTTATCTGCATACATATATATAATTTATAATTTAATCCACATCTTATTTCTCTCTCTGTCTCTCTCTCGTGATATACATATACATACATACATACATACATACATATATATACATATATATATATATATATATACCGGAGTAAGCACATGAAATGTGCAACAAGGTGGAAAAGATAGTACTCAAATACCAGAGGTAGAGTAATATGCTTTATTTAAAAGCAGCAGAAATATAACAAAAGACTGTTACTCTGAGTTTCACGTTCCCGTTCATCGATGAACGGGAACGTGAAACTCAGAGAAACAGTCTTTTGTTATATTTCTGTTGCTTTTAAATAAAGTATATATATATATATATATATATATATATATATATATATATCTATATATATATATATACAGATGCATACACACATGCATATATATATGCACAGATAAATATATATGTATATGCATAAAATCATACATACACACATACATACATATCACACACACACACACATACAAATCACACACACACAGACACACACACACATATATGTACATTTATTTATTTTCCATGTATTCATATTCAATTTCTCCTACGAAACCGCGAACACATTGCCACCTCCCAACCGCTGTTCATTAGATGTCACTCATTGGCGTATGGCCACGAGTGACATCTAGTGGCGCTTTCTTATTCCGTATCCAATCAAAATTTGTTACGACATTTAAAG
>NC_142937.1:78429524-78442024 GCF_046866305.1 Octopus bimaculoides | reverse complement strand
CAAAAAATTCTCCATATGAGATTTTTTTGTCTTATTTGAATAGATGCACACACTTGGGTGCATGCTTCGACATTTCAACCAGGATGTCATCAACGTACCTGGAGAAGAAGATGCATGAGCGGCAGGTGTTGAGTGCTGAGGGTGTGAAAGAAGATGAAGGAGAAGATGGGGAGGAGGAGGTTGCAGTGGAGGAAGGGATAGATGCGGAGGGAGGTGGGGTAAGGAGATGTGGGGGCGATAAGGATGTGAAGTGGTGTATGAGGATATCAACGACCGGGAGAGTGGGTACAGAGGTGTAGAGGGAAATTACGCCTAAACTAAAAGGGTCTTCGTTAGTTTTAAGTATGGAAGGGTCGAAGCCATCGTTTTCGAATTTGTTAAACCATCTTCGGCAATTCTGAACACTCACACTATGTGTTTTCATTTCCCTTACATTTATTGTATTGTGCCGTGGAAAGTCGAAAAGCATCCAACACCGAATATGCAGCTCACTAAAATGTTTGTTGTCTATGGGCTCTCAGACACAGGATATACACATAGCATGTGTCCACATTAACGTTTGGTCCTTAACACTATGCTGGGTAGTTGATTGCAAGGATACCTTGTTATCTATATATTGCATGAGGTTAGACTATTTGCTTAAAAGTATATTACATTTCGGTGCCCTTGATATAAATGTGTGTGTGTTGTGTGTGTGTGTGTGTGTGTGTGTGTGTGTGTGTGTGTGTGTGTGTGTGTGTGTGTGTGTGTAAAGAGGCAGTCCGACGATGGATTAACTAGCTGAAACTTCGAAGTCACTATCGATAATACTCATGTTTAAGAATACTAAATTTGTACTGTACAATCGTATAGAGTAACCCTTAGCTTAATGTAAAATTGCTTTTATTTTGACTGAACATGAAAACAAACATATATGTATGTGAGTATGTGAACACAAGGAGATAGATGGGTAAGTCTCTCTCTCTGCTGGCACTCCGTCGGTTACGACGTCGAGGGTTCCAGTTTATCCGATCAACGGAACAGCCTGCTCGTGAAATTAACGTGCAAGTGGCTGAACACTCCACAGACACGTGTACCCTTAACGTAGTTCTCGGGAATATTCAGCGTGACACAGTGTGACAAGGCTGACCCTTTGAAATACAGGCACAACAGAAACAGGGAGTAAGAGTGAGAGAAAGTTGTGGTGAAAAAGTACAGCAGGGTTCACCACCAGCCCCTGCCGGAGCCTCGTGGAGCTTTAGGTGTTTTTGCTCAATAAACACTCACAACGCCTGGTCTGGGAATCGAAACCGCGATCCTATGACCGCGATTCCACTGCCCTAACCACTTGGGCCATTGCGCCTCCACAGATGGGCAAGTAGATAGACAGATACATACATATATACATACATGCAAACATACATAAACATCTGCAAGACAGATATTTTCCCAAATGTGTGTGTGTGTGTGTGTGTGTGTGTGTGTGTGTGAGTGTGTGTATGTGTGCGCATTTCCACATGTGCGTACGCTTGCGTAGTGTGCAAATATGAGATATATATATATATGATGAAGAGGAAAATGTGTGCAGCCAGTTCATTATATTTAAATTCTCGATAACCTATCGACGTTCAATCGCAGGTTATACATGAATAAATTTTATTTGAATATATACAATTTCATATGCATGTGTATATACATACACACACATACACTCACACACACACACACATAAATATATATATAATCTGTTCCATTATGACTGTGTAAACTACTGCCTACAGATTTATAGTATAAATATATTCGACGTAATGTGTTTTTTTTTATACTTTTAAATAAAGTGCAACCAAATACTGGAACTCTTTTAATACGTTTCTCTAGTAATGTATCGCCAACTTTGTACCTTTTGACATAAAACGTTAAGAAAGCAATAAGTGCACTTAAAATCATCGATTTTCTTGCATCGTCACTGCATACCAGTGTACGAGTGGCATGTATGTATGTAACGTATGTATGTATGTATATGTATATATATATATATATATATATATATATATATATATATATATATATATATATATATATATATATATATATATATATATATATATATATATATAGCAACATATATTATGTGGTTATTTGATCGCAATAAAAATTCATCTATGGAAACATATATACTGTAAGTAATTCGGATAGGTGGTGATGTACTGGTTGACATGCAAAAGAATATTGTAAATGAATTGAAATTTATCTTTTAGTTGGGAAAACGACGCAAAAACTTTCATAACAATTTTTAGCGTCTCTGAAATAAATTGAGGTGGTCAGAGAGATAATTTTAAAAAACTATGAAGAACTCTTTTTAGCAAAAATATTATATATTATGTATAATGTATGTGTGATCTTTATTGTTATGCAATATGAAGGGTTTTGATATGTTTTGGCTTTATTAGCTCTCGTCAGTATAGTTTTCTTAATTGTGCTTCTATTGGTATAGAATTACTCCTATGGTTTGAAAAAGTGTTACGACCAATGTTGACTAGTATAATTTTTCAATATTACAATAGTTGAACTGAAGGAAATAACTGAAGTGGGAATAAGGACATGAATTCGCATAATTCAAATAGTTGAGGTGCGTTTGGTCATAACATACAGAAAATTCGTAATGAAATGACAATTGCCTTTGAAACGGAGAAGGAAAAATATAACGTAGTTGAGGTTGTGAGCGATATTGCGCAATGAGAATATAATTTTGATTGAAAGGATACACTATATATGTGTATGTGGGTGTTTGTATGAGTTCGACTGTGTGTGTGCCCGTTCCTGTATACCAAAATCCACTCAAAGCTTTGGTTGGGCTGAACAATAATAATGATATTGGTTTCAAATGTTGGCACAGGGCCAGCAATTACGGGGGAGAGGGTAAATCGATTACATCGACTCTCAGTGTTGCATCTAGTACTTAATTTATCGATCCCGAAAGGCTAAAAGACAAAGGGGACCTCTACGGAATTTGAACTTAAAACGTGAAGACGGACGAAATGCCGTAAAGCATTTTGCCCGGCGTGCTAACGGGTCTGCTAGCTCACTGCTCTGACAATAATAGTACTATTGGTTTCATATTTTGGCACAAGGCTAGCAATTTTGAAGGTGGGGTAAGTCAATTACATCGACTTCAGTGTTCAACTGGTACTTATTTTATCGACCTCGAAATGATGAACGGCAAAGTCGACGTCGGCGAATTTGAACTCAGAGCATAAAGACAGACGAAATGCCAAGCATTTTGCCCAGCATACTAACGACAATAATAATAATATTAGTGGTTGACTGACATTCCTTACCCATCTCGTCGCATAATTTCATCGCCGTGAAATTACCTGATTTGGGTTAGGGTTTAGGGCTAGGATTACGGTTAGGGTCTGCGGTTAAAGTTAGTGTTTAGAGTTAGGGTTAGGTTAAGGGTTAGGGATTAAGGTTAGGATTAGGGTTTAGGATGAAGGTTAAAATTAAAGTTAGGGTTAGACCGAATGCTAAAGTCAAAATGGCCATGTCGACCGCACATTAAAATGGCACCATTATTTGTAGGCTACCTTTTTAATGTTCATTGCATTAAACATATTAACACTAATTAACCTTTGTAAGTTAGTGCCAATATATTAAATATATGCTTCATGATAATTCTTGGTTGTTAACACATGAATATATATAAAAAATTATTACTTGTATATTGCTTTCTTATAGTTGAACCATACCAATATTGTCCAGGAACTGAGACACACAATCGAATCATCTGTCACATGACGGTGGGCCAAACGAACCAATCAAATGTGGGATTCTGAAAAGCAATGGCTAATTCCTCTCACTTCAATATGCAACACGGATCACCGGGGAGTTAAGGTTATCAAGAACTAGTGTTTAGAAAGCGGTAAGAGCTTTCAACTGAAGAAAAGAATACTAAAGGAAATGTTCATGTAATATAGAAGAGATCAGTGAATGGGTAACATAAAGATGAAAGCTTTTGATTCATAGAATCAAACTTGCATAGTGCCCTTCCAAAAGGACGGATTT
Source organism: Octopus bimaculoides (assembly GCF_046866305.1). NCBI lineage: Eukaryota > Metazoa > Mollusca > Cephalopoda > Octopoda > Octopodidae > Octopus > Octopus bimaculoides. Next base: position 78,437,980 of record NC_142937.1, on the reverse strand, counting down.
TATTTTTGTTTACTACCATTACTTCTTAATCTTTCTGCTCCATGTGCTGCTCCATTTATTTCTTGAGTTTCAATTAGTCCCTTTGCAATTATTCTTATTCTTTTTATCTAGACCTCTTTTTTTCTTCCAGCATTTCTCTCAAATTGACGTTGATCATTGACTTCTTCCTTCCTCTGATAATTTTCGTCTCCTTTCAAACAGATCAAACTCAAGTAGCTTCTCTGTGACTGAGAATTTTCTCGTCCATTTGACTTGCAATTACCTGCCGTATATTTGGAACGACGTCTCTTCACTTCTTCCCTCCTCTCATTAACTGATCATACTGACTCACTTCTTCTCTCCCCTTATCACATTCTCTCTCTCTCTCTCTCTCTCTCTCTCTCTCTCTCTCTCTCTCCCTCCATCTATCTATCTCTCATTCCCTTTCTTTCTCTCTCTTACTCTCTCTCTCTCTTCCTATATATCTATCTATCTATCTATCTATATATATATATATATATATATATATATATATATATATATATATATGTATATATACAGAGAGAGAGAGAGAGAGAGAGAGAGAGAGAGAGAGAGAAAGAGATACATATTCATTTCAATCAAAACCCGCCTTCCGTTTATTTTCCCCCCATCTCCTGCCTACGCGCATACACACGAATCACGCACATACATACACAAACACACACACATACACACACACACACACACACACACACACACACACACACACACACACACACACACACACACACACAAACCAACAAACAAACAAACATACAGCACAACACATACACAATGCAAACACAGTGAACGTGCCATATGCAAACTACACAACAGATGACACGAAATATTGGAGTCAGCTCGCTTTCCGAAGATGAATACCCGACCAGAGCCTGGTCCACTATCACACAATAAAAAATTTCCAAATATATGTCGTTTAGGGATATAAATGTGCTTGTACATGTGAACGTGGTGGTGGTGGTGGTGGTGGTGGTGTGTGTGTGTGTGTGTGTGTGTGTGTGTGTGGTACGCTTCGCGAGGGTGTCCTGAAAAGTTCATAGGCTGATTTTGAAGAATTTATGCTAGAGCTGTGAAATCTTGCATGCACTAATTTCGATTCTTCTTATTCATGACTGCACTATTTTGTACCAAGTAAACTGACATCTGACTGTTGAAAGAAGCCTTCAGAAGTAACTAGTACCGACTTCTCTTAAATCGTCCAAATTTGGCATCGGGGTGTTATCAAGTACCTGCAGAAAAAGGGTTTAGCCCCCAACACCATTCATGGTGACATGTTTACTACATTAGGGGATGACGCTGCAGCTTTATCAATCGTGAAAAAGTGGGCAGCTAAATTTAGGAGGGAAGGGAGAGTCTTGTAGATGACTCAGGGTCTGGACCTCCAATACTGCCACCACCGAGGAAAACGTTGATCGTATTCACCACATGGTGATAGATGACAGGCGAATGACTATAAATCAGATAGTCAATGTTATTAGAATATCCTGTGACAGAGTTGACAATGTTCTGCACACTAAACCTGTCATGATGAAAGTTTCTGCTCGGTGGGTGCCATGTCTTCGGACAGCTGATCAAAAGCATACCAGGTTGATCACATCACGGGAAAATCTGACATTGTTTGAGGCAGATCCAGTTGGCTTTCTTGAACGTTTCCTAGCCCAGGATGAGTGGTAGTTGAACACTTTAAACTCGAGATAAAGAGACAATCTATACAGTGAAAACACTCCTCCTCACCTGGTCCATAGAAGGCCAACATCACTTCATCTGCAGTGAATGTGAAGGCCTCAGTTTTTCGAGATGCAAAAGCAGTGTGTTTGTTGACTACCTTCAAAAGGCTCACACTATCAATGGAAAGTACTATACCAACTAGCTGAGGCAGATAAGGAAGGCTCTTAAGACCAAGCGCCCAAGAAAACTGATGAAAGAGGTTTTGCTTCATCAGGACAATGTTCCAGCACACAAGTCCTTGTTTTCAATGACTGCTGTGCTGACTGGCTTTGAACTGATTGGCCGCCCTCCCTAATTTCCTGCTTTGGCCCCCATCTGACTATCGTCTGTCCTCAATATGAAATTAACACCTGTCTGAGAACTAATATCGCCGTGATGATGACTCCATATCAGCTGTTGATAACATTTTTTCATCGACAGGATGAAAGCTTTTTCACGAATGAGATCCCAGCACGGCAACAGCAATAGAAGAAGTGTGTGGGCCGTAAGGGAGACTATACTAAATATGAAACCTAATTTGATCACATTCCATGCAATTGTCATGGTCGATATTTTAACTTTTCACTAGAATCTTGAATATTGTTCTGGCAAAAGTAAATGCTGCAAATCTGTTAGATTAGCGGGACCATAATTTTTTTTTTAAATTACATTTTCTTTGCATAATATTTCTTAAACCAAACATATCAAGAAAAACAGCAAGACAAGCTTGAGATATATTTGCCAGTCGACAAATATATCTCAAGCTATATATTGCGATTTTATATCCAATTTAAAGTATCCGATTTCTTGTTATCGTGTTAAGCTTCATGCCAATGGCCATTTACCGTTTTTGCCGTATCACGAACTTTCGTATGGAGCCTTGCTCAGCACCAATATTCTTGCTCACGGCGCCACATTTTTAGATTCACATTCGATAGTGGGGCCTCAAAAACCGTATTTTGTGTGTTTGCGAAGCGAACTTCTTAAATTATTTTTGCATGTACATATATGTGCCTATGCGCGCGTATCTGCGCACGTGTGTGTGTAATATGCATGTATGCTATATATATATATATATATATATATATATATATATGTGTGTGTGTGTGGTCTAGCGGTTAGGGTATTGCACACACTGTCGCGAGATCGTGATTTCAGTTCCTAGACCGGGTGATGTGTTGTGTTCTTGAGCATCATCTCACGTTACTCTGCGATCATTTCGACTCCAGACACGTGAAACACTGCGCCCCTGTTGACACAACGATGGCTTGATGGTGATAGTGAGTGAATGTGCGGTACGAACATTTGATAACTATAAACAAATCATTTGTGCCAGTCATTCAGCAACAGCTGAACACTTATACGCCATCTTCGACGGGAGAGTCCATCGCATATAATATATATATGTATATATATATATATATATATATATATATATATATATATATATATATATATATATATATATATACGCATGTGTGTTTGTGTGTGTGTGCACGTGTGTGTGCACGTGTGTGTGCACGTGTGTGTGCGTGTGTATATGTATGTGTGGAGATAGATAGATAGATAGATAGATAGATAGATAGATAGATAGATAGATAGATAAATGTAAATATACATGTATGCCTAAGTTCTACTGTCACGTTCCTTCGATCTATCTCTGGAAGTAAATTCCTGTCCATCCCTGCCTTCGCCTCTCCACGTATCATCCACGGACATTGCCTCTTTGACTTCCTTTGCAGTCCACCATTTCTCATTATCTGCGCCTGGAAACAAACCAAAACCAGAAATTGCCACACACATTCACACACGAATATTATTATACATAATTAATTGTCCTGAGTAGACGCATGTGCAAACACAAGCTTACCTATTCGAAAGTATCCTTACGATGTTCGTGTGGTTATGTACATAGGGATGGATGGATGGCTCGATGGATGGATGGACAGAAGGGTGGATGGATGGACAGAAGGGTGGATGGATGGATGGATGAACGGTTGTAAATGGTATTAAAAATACTTTTGATCAGTTCTTCGTGTTAGTAACAGCTTGTACACATTATCCAGAGCTGATTTCTTAACTGAATCGATCATTATATGCAATATATTACTCAAAATGAAATAACGTAGCAATTTATATATTTATTTGCTATGCGTGTATATATGTGCATATATATGTATATATATATATATATATATATATATATATATATATATATATATATATATATATATTCATTTATATATGCATATGCATATATATATGTGTGTAGACGTATGTATGCTCATATATATATATATGCATATACATATATAAGCATGTATGTATATGTATGCATATGTCTATATATATATATATATGCGCGCTTTCACATACATGCACACACATATGAAAATTCTAACAGTGTTAATAATTAGATTAGGTATATAACCTGTGGTAAAGCGATATTAACATATACCCATATGTTAATATCGCCTTTGATGTACGCGTGTGTAAATATGTGTATGAATATATGTATGCGCATGTACATATGTGTGTGTGTGTGCATGTATATATGCATGCATATATATATATATATATATATATATATATATATATATATATATATATATATATATATATATATATATATATATATATATATATATATACACATATACATATACATAATGTATATTATGTATATATGCATTAATATTATAAAATGCGTACAGATATATGTACATTTGTCTATGTCTCTCTGTCTCTATACATATGCACATGTGTGTGTGTGTGTGTGTGTGTGTGTACATAAAGAGAGAGAGAGACAGACAGACAGACAGAAATTGAGACAGATAGCATAGTCGTGAATGAAAAACATGAATGGAGGAATGAATGTGAGTGTAAAGGAGAAACAAAAATATATCTATAAAATAGCAAATTAAACACAAAACGAACGTGTATACACACACACACACACACACACACACACACACAAACACACACACATATATATATATATATATAATTGAAGAAAGCAACAACTACAACAACATGGAGAAACCTTAATAAACAATAACAAATGTGGCAATGCAGTGGTTGGGAAATGAAATGGAGAAAAGATAGGAGAGAAATAACAAAATGAAAACAAAACATGTCAAAAGAAGTGAGAAATATATATAAATGGAAAATGTATGACACTACAGGGGTGCTCTTGTTAGCTTTTGTTTTTGTTTGTGCTTTATGTTTTGCTAAAATATATATATACTCCCCGGCGTCTATGTTCAGAAGTCAATAATTGAAAAATCACTGCCACACGCAGGCACACACTCATATATATATATATATATATATATATATATATATATATATATATATATATATATATATATATATATATATATATTTACATATAGATATATTCATATATATATATATATATATATATATATATATATATATATATATATATATAATATATATATATATATATATATATATATATATATATATATATATATATTCATATATATATAAGTATATGTGAATGTATGTATATATGATGTATATCTATATATGTGCGTATGTGTGCAAGTGTATGTATAGAGTGTTATATAAACTGTATGATAAATATATACATATATACATATATGTATGCATATACTTATGATAAATGTATAATTTTCGAAATCTTGTGGGTATAAGTACGTTCTCACAGACAAAGACACATATTTGTATGTATGTGTCCATGTTATATATACAATACATATATTAATGGAGTGTTATAGGTGTATATACGGATATACTATGTTTGCATATATGTGTGATTTGTGATTTGTAATATTATATGTGTGTGCATATGTGTGTATGCCTCTCCATATTATGTATAGAATATTTATAAGTATAGACTGTTATATATAGATATGTATATATGTGTATGTGTGGTTTGCAATACTGAACATTTTCTTGCACATTTTTTTTTTCTGTAATTTAAAAATATAGAAAATGATCGTTTGAGGTTATCAGTATTCTAGCAGCATATCGATACACAAGCCATTGCCACCGACCATTGGCAGGCTAATTCTTTGCCAGTGCCAGAAACAGGAGCAATTGTTTTACCTGTTGCATCAGCTCTATTTGCCCCGATGGCATTGGTAAAAATCGTCATCGGTTTACCCTACAACGGTGGTTGTTTCTGAGACAATTCCAGTTGTCTCGACACAAAACATTGTTTATTAAATGTCAGCCAATCAGTAGGCACGATTCTATCATGTGGTGTCTTTCACTCCCACATCGTTTATTTAAAGTTTACGTCGATTCAACCGAGGGGACACTTTATGGACTCTATCTGGTGACGTTAGATATACATCGACTCACTGTTGTGGATTTATTCTTTTCGCCTCAACACATTTTCTGTGGTACAGACAGTGCATCGTGGACAATTAAAGCCACAGTTCGTCATTTTACACTTGCATTTGTAACTGTTGCAATGTTTTCTTTGTTCGTTTATTAAGTTATTATCTGCGCACAATATCATTATTCCTCTTATGTTATAACAGTTTCAATTGCTACTGGCTTATAGAAATGCCTCTCAAGCAGTTAGGGCTATCTTAGAAGTATTATAGGAACCTGGGCAAATTAATGCATTGGATTTTATAACACAGTGTAACAAATTCTGCTTTTCAGCGTTGGTGGCAATGCTCAGAACACCCGCTGCAAAAGATACGTCCACTGTTGCCACAGCTGTGCCAAAGAGTATCTATCTCTTGCAGAAATGAAAAGCCACAACTGTGCTGATTTAAAAGAACAAGCAAGCAATGGAAATTGTTCGAAATCCAGTTGTAGTCATCATATACATCCATATATATATATATAAATAATAATAATATGTCGAAATATCGTTCACTAGATGACAATGGCACTCTTCTCTTAATAATAATAATATTAATAATAATAATAATAATAATAATAATAATAATAATAATAATAATAATAATAATAATAATAATAAGGATATTACGAAGTAACATAGCATTACCTTTAATTCCTTTTTATATATCTATAAACAACTTAAAATAGACCTACACATGTTTCTACAGCATCGATTATGTATGTATGTATGTATGTATGCATGTATGTGTGTGTGTGTGTGTGTATGTGTGTGTGTGTGTATGTGTGTACAGAAGTGGAAGTGGGAAATTTAAACGAGCGAGTGTCAGAGTAATGCCATCAGGGATTTGGAGTCCTTGGTAGGGCGACTCAAACGGGACAGGTCTGAAACCGCAAACTGGCCAACTGGAGAGCAATTGTGAATTCCAAACCGCTTTTGTTTCGGAATCCGGCGGCTTTGTGGTAGTGTTGGATTACGTCTGCGAGCATCCTGCGACGAGAAGGAGTAACACGAGGACGACCTGCTACCGATCGTGCATGGTGGCTTACGAATACAGACGGGAACTGTTTTCGTGGATTCTGATCGTACCTTGAAACTCCTATGCAGTCACAACCATGAACTTAATAGGAGTCGGTTTCAACCCCAACTCTCGGGTGAATGCCATTACAAGAAAAGACAATAAGACATATAGAGGAAGAGAGGGAGAGACGGAGAAAGAAAGAAACAAGCAAACAAAAGAAAGAAAGATTGAGAGTTCAGGTAAAACTGCTTCTAATGACTTAATGTAATTGGTATATACAATAATTGCTCAGATTGATACCGAAAGAATTAAGACAACAATGTAGCAGATTTACTGTGCTTGAGATGAGAGAAAGAATAGCGAAGATAAAAGTGGGAATTAGTAAGCTTGTAGTAGAAGGATCTGGACAGGTGAAGTGAATATTGTCGGTGGTAGTGGAGATATCGAGGAAAGTAATGGCTAGAGGTTAACTCCAAGGTGAAGTGAAATAAATCAATAAAAGAGATGAACATAAGTGATGAGGTGGTTACACAGTCCTCTGAATAACGATCTCCCCACTTTCTCATCTAGTTTCCTTCTCTTAACACTTTCTATCTACGTATGCATGCTCACGTTGTTTCCCGTTCCCCATCAGTTGCAGCTAGTCTTTCAAACACAGAGCATGTAGAATCATTGCTGCATTTTCCTTTTATAATAATCTTTGTCGCCTTAAGCAGTAAAGCAGTATATCTGACATATATACATATATACTTACATGCATATATATATATATATATATATATATATATATATATATATATATATATATATATATATATATATATATATATATATATATATATATATATATATTCATATATACTTACGTGCATATATATGTGTGTGTGAGTGTGTGTGTAATAAATGATCCAGCTCCATGCTTTTTATCATATTTTGATCAGTCCAGTTTTCATCTTTTTTTTTTTGCTGCTGCTTGGTAAACACCCAACCCTACCTCCCAGTGGTCATCTAATATCTCTTTCACCGGGCATTTGTTCACGCATGGCCACATTCTCTAGGAATAGGCTGCCATGATAGAATGTTACATAACGACATCACTTTATTTTCAGGTTTTCAAACGTTGACCGAATTTCGTGGTTCGCGGTTCTCCTAACAGTTTCTCTCTTTACACTCTACCGAGTTCAATGATCTTTATATGGAACACAAAGTATCTTTCTATGGCCTTCCGACCCATGACATACATATATATATATATATATATATATATATATATATACAATGTCCATAATTATACATACATACATACATATATATATATATATATATATATATATATAT
>NC_142937.1:78422024-78427024 GCF_046866305.1 Octopus bimaculoides | reverse complement strand
ACTAAATGTATATATTTTTTTTTTCTGAGAGAAAATCTCTTCATAGACACGTTGACTTAATATTTCAACGTATATATATCAGAATGAGACGAACATCGCCACAACAGTAACTCATGAGAAAGAAAGATGCGTTTCGCTCCGCTAGAACGTTTGTAAATGCCATTCACAACATAAACAACGGTCTATAGAAGAAATTTTTCCTAGACGAAAACCTCAACATCAAGACTTTCAATGGTATGTGTAAATTTAGTATGATACAGAGGTGGCAATTTAAATTTATTGATGTTTTAGTTGTGTAGATCAAGTTTTTTTTTTACTGCTCGGCAGACTTTCTGAAATATCAGTGACGTTATTATTCATTGTTGCCTATATATATATATATATCAATGTAAGAATTTCGTTCTAAGCAAGTGACAAACGAGTGAACGGTAAATAGGGCGAAACACATTTGTTGGGCTTGAGACTCACTGCTTCGATGATGTTCCTCTGCGATGACGTTCGTCTTTAACACAAGTCCATGAAGAGATTTTTCTCTCAGTATATGACTTTCAGCGGTGCATGTACGTTTAATATGAGAAACAGGTGGCCATACGCACACATGCGCGCGCAAAACGCACACACTCATAAACACACACAAACACACACTCACGTAAACACACACACACGCACACACACGCACGCACACACAATGAAACAATTGTTGGTTAATATGTTGATTAATTAATAAATTGATTTGTATCCATTAGATCTCTCTGTTTTCTGACTCAATAAAAATATATCTGATATCTAACGACATTCTATATAATATATTCATTGAAGGAGTATCTCTTCAAAATCTAATATATTAAACCGGTGTATCTTGGATAATTATCCCTATAAGTAGTTATCCTCATTGTTACTAATATATATATATATATGTTCACATATATCCATAAATTGGTTTCAACTTTTAGTTCAAGACCAGCGACTTCAAGGAAGGGATAAGACGATTACATCTACCCCAAGCTTGACGAGTATTTATTTTTTAGGGGTGAGGACTATCTATTACATTAACCGCAGTGCTCGAGTGGTACTTATTTTATCGATCCCGATAGGATAAAACACAAAGTCAACCGCACCAGCATTTGTACTCAGAACGTGAAGACGGAAGAAATGCTGCTAAGCTTTTTTTTCCGGCGTACAGACGATTCTGCCGGCTTTGCCATTTTAACATGTATCCATACATTATTTATGATATTTGTTAGTTTATGTTTCCGGCAACACATGCGCAATGAGTTTTATTCCGTTGCTTCTAACAACTTCCGGTTCAGTGTTATACAAGCACAGGAATACACTATAAACGTAGCTCTAAATACGGAAATATACACTGAAAAGCCAACATAAATAAATAAGACAATCGATGATGTTAACGGAGTTTATCTGATTATCGAATAAATTATGCAAACTTAACTTAAAAACTGGTTGTGCGTACGAGTTAGTGTGTGTATGAGTATATGTACGTGTATGAGTGCATGTTTGTGTATGAGCGCATATGTGTGTACGAGTGCGTGTGTGTGTGTGTGTGTGTGTGTGTGTGTGTGTGTGTGTGTGTGTGTGTGTGCAGATACTTTTAAGTACATTCGCTACCCTAACCTGAACTGTCTCCTAATTTCTCAAAATGCATCACGACGGCACTATGCGCAAGTTTTAATCTCTCCTGCTTTCACTGTCTGTTTCATTGTCCATCACTACGGCAGACGCTGCAATCTCACTCTCACTCACTCTCACTCACTCTCACTCACTCTCATTATCTCCCTCTCTCCCTTCTCTCTCTCTCTCTTTCTCTCTCCCTCTTCTCTCTCTCTCTTTCTCTCTCCCTCTCTCTTTCTTCTCTCTCTCTCTTTCTCTCTCCCTCTTTCTTTCTTTCTTCTCTCTCTCTCTTTCTCTCTCCTTTTCTTTCTTTCTCTTTCTTTTTCTCTCTCTCTTTCTATGTCTCTCTCTCTCTTTACCTCTCCTTTTTTTCTATCCCTTGTATTTCTCCAACGCGCTGTCATCAGTTTCCTTTGCACACGCAGACTCACACACACACACGCACGTACACACACATACATACATAGTATATACATGCATACATACATGCATTCATACATGACGGCTTCAGCTCGATTTCCAGTGATGTCATCGCTCGATTGTTGCTTTAGAAGCAGCACAGCTGCCTCTAGGGGTCCAGTATCCATCATTGACAAGAACCAAACAAGGTCGAAATCATGTGATTTGGTGGTCTTCAAGCCCGAAGGTAGCAACGATTTATTTTGTCGCTAGCGATATAAACAAGAGTGCATTTTGCACCAAAAAAACAATATAAGAGTTTCTCTCGAAGCAACTACCACAGTATACTTTGTTCTAATGGAACATCCACGTTTAAGTGGGGATAAATATTACCTCTCAGTATTGATATTGCCCTTGTGGCTAATATATATTTCTGAACAAGCTCACTGGCTAATCATGACACCAACGTTATTCTGGCACTGTCAGTCTCTATATCGCTGACGGGGAAACGAATCACTACTGCCTCCAGCGGTCGGGTATCCATATTTGACAAGGCCAGACAAGATCGAAATCACGTGGTCTGGTGATCCAGGGGCAGAGGTAACGAGAATTAACTCCCCGCTAGCGATATAAACAAGAATGCATTTTGCACCGAAAAGCCAATATAAGCGTTTCTCTCACGGTAACTACCGTAGTATAGTTTGTCCTTATAGAAGATCCACATTTACGTGGGTATAAATATTGCCTCTTTATAATATAATGTATTTAATGATGGTAGCATGAAAATTTGAGGAAGAAAATTTGCTTACTATTTCTTGCAGACCGAACGACAACAAACAAACTTTTCAATTGATTCCAGGCACTGTCACAATCAAGAAGTATTGAACTAACAAAACCTTTATCCAATTTTACCAACTTACTATTGTGACAAAAGTTTTCTGTATAAGATGTACCAACAGAGCTCAACACAAGTAAGCGTTTAGATGTTGTTTATAAGTAGATCTGTAAGTTATTAGGTAACTGAAGCGATTTAACATTCTTTCATCAGAGAAGTGTTCATCAATGTGTGATCGAATTTATTCACTTTTAGGTGAGACCAGTGTGTCTTCCGACTCTTCTTCTGGTAACGTGAATTTGTGCTATTTATTTATATTTTTTTAATTTATTATATTTATTCATTAGTGGATTAGTAGTAAAACAAGACATACTGAGACTAAGAGCAGATATATTGAAAGACATGACTATAGATAGATAAATGTAAATATTGGTAGGTGTGTGTGTATGTATCTGTCTATGTACATATACATGCATACATAAATATACACATACTCACACATATGCATATGTACATACCGATACACACACAAACACATACATGCATGTATGTATATATATATATATATATATATATATATATATATATATATATATATATATATATATATATATATATATATATATTCTTTTATTCTCTTATTTGTTTAAGTCATTTGACTGTAGCCATGCTGGAGCACATCCTAACGGGTTTTAGTCGATCCCAGAACCTATTCTTTTTAAGCCTAGTACTTATTTTGTCGGTCTCTTTTGCCGAACCGCTAAGTTACAGGGACGTAAATACGATAACGTCTCAACAATCTATGAATATCATTCGGTGGTAATGTGGACAGCTTTTAAGAGGTCTTTGTTTTGTGATTCTAAAAATAGACTTTCTCTTTTCTGCAGTGGATTTGATTGAAAGTCATGACGTTTTCAAATCTCGTCATTCACTTCACAATTGGTAGTCTGATGCCGTAACAATCAAATGCAAGCAACGCTGTCATATGAATAAATAAGTCTTTATAATGATAAATCATGGTTTCTAATCTTCGCGCAAGGCCTAACTTTTTGATGTGGAGCACTATCTTTTACACTGACCTTCAGTAGTTGCGTGGCACTTATTTTATCGACCTCGGAAGTATGACAAAAATAAGTCAACCAAGAGCGATTTTTGAACTCAGAGCTTCAAGCCACATAAATAAATAAACTACGAAAGAAAAAAGACGTTAACGTCAGCTGTCAGACAATGCAATCAATATGAAGGAATAACGGACAGCTTCATTTCCGGTCGCTCGGTCCTGGTTAAGATAAAATATATCAACAAACACGACTGATTTGTTAGCAATATTCAGTAGGTGAACAAGCCAACACATACACAAAGAAGAAACAGTAGATTATATATTATCAACATACATCAGTCGGATATGAAGCAAAGATATGATTATGATATTCTGGTGCATGCATATGGAGTAGGAGGCATGGCCGAATAGCTAATAAGTTTACTTGGCAATCTTGAGCTCTAGGTTCGATCCCACTGCATAGAACCATGAACAGGTGCTTGCATCATAGCATGTAGTCCACACAAGCCTTGTGGGTGAATCTGAGTCGAGGGAAATTGTATGGAAGCCCATCGGATGAACTATACCTTATGATTCAAGGGTTCGACCTTAAATGTCAAGCTGACAAAGTATCTGTTAAATTCTCTGACAATTAACCTAATGAGTTAAGTAATTATGTTGGCTGAACAACGGGAATGTTCATCGTCGAAACCGATGGAGGATCTTCTAATAACCAATGATATAAAGATGTGATAATTAAGAACAGAATGGAAAGCATGCATTCTGGTTCATGGAATAAGCCCAAATAATATGAAACTAGAAAGACTTTGAAATATAGGTAGATATTGGAGATATAATAAGAGAATGATAAAATAAGAAAATGAACCCAAAAAATTATCTTTTTTACGCAGTTACCTTTTTAGCTCTACTAAGTACATTAGATATTTTCTCAAAACTCAATTAGCAACTCACTATACAATTATATATATATATATATATATATATATATATATATATATATATATATATATGTGTGTGTGTGTGTGTGTGTGTGTGTGTGTGTGTGTGTGTGTGTGTGTGTGTGTGTGTGTGTGTATA
>NC_142937.1:78394524-78419524 GCF_046866305.1 Octopus bimaculoides | reverse complement strand
AAATTATTAAACATAACATGCAATGCATCTACACACATGAACATACGTGCTTCTCAACCACATGTTTCCGGGTTCAGTCCCACTGTGTGGTACCTTGGGCAAGTGACTTCTGCTATAGCCTCGAGCCGACCAAAGTCTTGAGAGTGGATTTGGGTAGATGGAAACTGAAAGAAGCTCTTCATATGTGTGTGTGTGTTTGTGTTAGTGTCTGTATGTGTGTCCCCCATCATCGCTTGACTACCGGTGTTGGTGTGTATACGTCTCCGTAAATTAGCGGTTCGACAAAGAAACCGATTGTATAAATACTAGGCTTTCAAAAAAGTAAATCCTGGTGTCGAATTACTCAACAGAAACACTTCAAGGTGGTGCTCCAGCGTGGCCGCAGTCAAACAACTGAAAGAAATAAAAGAAGAAAAGAATACATACATACATACATACATACATACATACATACATACATACATACATACATACATACATACATACATAAAGAGAGGGGGAAAAGAAACGAGAAACATATGAATACATAAATACGTAGTCACATATGTGCATACCCACATTTTTGTGTGTGGAATTTTGCAAGAATCGCTGAGTTGGCAGAGTCACCTGAGCTCCGGATAGAATGCATTGTAGTATCTGTTTGGGAACCTGTACATTCAGTCAGTGGAAGACAAAAAAATGAATTCTTGTGAACTCGACAAAAAATGGTGACAGAGTGACAAGAGATCTTTGAGCAAGTGCTCGAAAAATTCCGCTAAACACTCAATATTATAGCAAAGTGACTACAGGAGGAAACATCCCTCATCGTAATACTCCCAACCAGTAATCGAACTGCTCCCAGTCACGTCCTCGTTATTGACAGCTATTTGCCCTTCCTGTACTTTCCATCCCAACACCTGACATTTCCAGGACATCATCTTACGAAACCTCGACTTCTCTCTAATCCAGCACTGTTACTTCCCTCACTTTTTGTAAACGCCTACTCTGTTTCTACAGGGTAAATTAAAGCCTGGGGGATCTTTTGGTTCATAGTTCCTTTACCATTTAACTTACCCATCCTAGATTCTTCGCATTATCCCGCTCCCGTTGCAACATTGTCCGTCCATTTCATAACATCACTCTACGTTTCTAAATGATATTTCAATGCCCTGGACAGCTTCAACTAAATCTCAGAAATTTCAGCCACTTGATCAAATGCCAACTCTGTGAAGCATTGAATATAGGGGAACGAGTCGGAGACACATTGATTCTCTCAGAGAACATAGTTGTACGTATAACAGACTAATACTAATACCCATTGTTCTTTAATTTTCTCATTCCACCCCACCCACATCTTAGGCCTTGTGCAATACCTGGGCTTGACGGAAATAACAGTTAATCTTCAACCTGGACACAGACGTATGTGTCTATGTATCAATACTCGCCTTGTGTTCGTCTACCACCCCTGCACAAAATGGTAAACATTCATATGTACATTTCATGCCCTGCTCTATTGCACACATTCATCTACATCCACACTCTATGATGACCCGTTCAGCCAACCTTACTATAATTATATTTTATCCGTACTACCACACTGTTACGGCTTATTCACATCCACATCATCTAAAAAAACATGCACACATACACGCATTCACATACAGTTTCTCTCATACAACAGACGCAAACTTTACTACAGTCTCCTCACGGTTATCTCCCTTAGCATCTGCCATGTCTTCGTGGAAGTTATTAATTCTACTCATTTTCTTTCAAAGTCTGGCATGCTCCACTTTTTTTTTAATAGAAAAATGCATTTTAAGCTTCTTATTTCTCCTTTGTTGGCTTTCCACGTTCCCTCTTACGTGACAAATGACAAATGTCCGAAACGTCAATAATTTTTTCTTTTCCGTCGTCACAAGGTAGATATTTTGTTGTTCATGTTTTATTGTTTCGCATTTTCTCTCTCGGGATTTTCCCTGCACACACACACTCACACACGCACATACACACACACACATACACACACACGCACAAACACACACACATACACAAACACATATTTAGGCCTGCGTATGGGTATGTTTCTGTATGTAAGCTTGTATATATCTAAATTAGGAAGTTTACACACACACACACAAGCACACTCACAAACACACACACATACGTGTGTGTGTTTGTGAGTGAGAGTGTGTGTGTACGCGCGGACGCGTGCGAGCGTGTGTATGTGTGTGTGTGTGCGCGCGGGGGGGGGGTGCGCGCGGGTGTGTGTGCGTGCAGGCATCCCCATCATTTGGGAGAGCAAAAGGTTGACATACCTATAAATATAGAATAGAAATGAGAATAGGAAAGGCTGAAAGAGTGATGTGGGAGAAAGAAGTACTGCATGAATTCAGTTGGTTGAGGAGTTACCAAGTTCATGAAGCACTTCACTCCTTACAACTATGTCGTTAAAAAAATCCATACACTACTCTCTCTCTCTCTCTCTCTCTCTCTCTCTCATACACACCCACATATACATACACACACACACTTCGTTATGTTGACATACAACTTTATTGTCTACAAACATTGCCATCATACATACTGTTATTACTACTGCCAGTTCGTGTATAGGTTGCAGTGGCTGTGACGTTGTAGTGTTGATAATATTTGTGTTGGTGTTGGTGTTGGTTTGGGTGGTGATGGCGTGAATGGAGGCTGCGGTGCATTGCTGGTGGCAGCAGTATTCATATCGTGCGCGTTGATTGTGTTCTTGCTACTGTTTAGTTCCAAGTCAATCACCATTGATCTAAGATCAAAGAGATTTCATTCAACTTTTAAAATACACTAGGGCACACAACATTAACTCGTGTCATTGTATTTTTACTTTATAAATAAGAGTTGCTTATCTTGTTGTGGTTGCCGTTGGTAATTATGGAGTTAGTGCATCGGCAATGACAGTGGTTGTAATGGAGTTTATATTGATGATAGATGGTAGTGGTAGTGGTGGTGGTGGCGGCGGCAGTGGTGGTTGTGGTGGTGGTGGTGGTGGTGGTGGTGGTAGTGTTGGTGGTGGTGGTAGTGTTGGTGGTGGTGAAAATTTCATTTACCGTATTTGAGTCGTATCAGATGCACCCTCGTATAAGACGCATTCTTATTTTACAAGTATATTTTGCAAAAAAAAACATTTAAGCGTTTCTTCATGTGCTTATTTAAAAGTATTTCAAAGTGGTTTTGTGAGAGAAAATGTAGGATTTTGTGCATGTAAATACATTGCTGTGACAGTATACTGGAATTTTTATGAAACCATAAATGTATCATAAATACACTACGTTATGGAAGTATCATATCCCAACTTTATCATGTTTCAGATCAGCTGTGCAGTTTGATTTTGTTTTGGTCAAGAGAATTTCCACACAGGATATAAAACTTGTAATTCTGGCTATAATGTTTTATCTAACAGCCATCGGCCATTAGTAATGGCGTACCACTGCTTTGAATTTACTGTCATCGACTTATTGCAAATAGTAGACAGATGGATGAAATTTTAATATTTTTCAACTTTCTAGTAGTATACATTTCGGTACTTAAAAATGTTTCTTAAAAGTAACAGAGTCATTGAATAATATAAGATATATAACATAATCATGTGACCAAAGAAATATAAGGCATATATAATGTGGGTTTTGTATGCTAGGTAGGAATGTATAATAAGATGATAGGGCCTACTTACTTAACTGATGTGATACAGAGCGCGATGTTCTGACGTTTTTTTTTTTGTTTTTTTTTCAATATTTTATAAGTAAGGTGGTAAGCTGGCAGAAACGTTAGCACGCCGGGCGAAATGCTTAGCGGTATTTCGTCTGTCTTTACATTCTAAGTTCAAATTCCGCCGAGGTCGACTTTGCTTTTCATCCTTTCGGAGTCGATAAATTAAGAACCAGTTGCGTACTGGAGTCGATCTTATCGACTAGCTCCCTCCCCCCAAATTTCGGGCCATGTGCCTAGAGTAAAAAAAGAGTATTTTATAATTAGTAAGAATTATAATGGTGGCGAGCGGCCAGATTCGTTAGCGTGCTGGGCAAAATGCTTAGCGGCATTTCGTCCATATTCCACTCAGATCGACTTTGCCTGTCCTCCTTTTGGATTTTGGAGTCCATAAATTAAGTACCAGTCGAGCAATTAATTGACTAGTTCCCTCTCCGAAAATTTCAGGCCTTGTACCTATAGTAGAAAGGGTTATTAGTAACAGTTATTGTGCCTAACAGAAAATTATAGCGCGCATCCAGCTCCTTGACCTTATGACATTCAGTCCTTCATCTGTAACATGGCAACATTGAACGCAGGACTATTTTTGGAACATTTATTAAAAAACCAAAAGCGCATTCAATACATCGGGAAATATTGTGCACACACACATACACACACACACACACACTCTCTCTCTCTCTCCCTCTCTCATTCACTCACTCACTGACTCAGGAAAAACAGACAGACAGATAGAAAGGTAGACAGGCTGGCAGACTGACAGATAACTTGCTAGCTAGATAAATAAGTACTCATGTGGCGAAAGAAAATATACAAATACACAAGCTCACACATGTGCATGTACATATATGCATACACATTTACGCATATATAAACATATATATGTGTGTGCATGTGTGTATATGTATTGGTGTATATAAATGTGTGTGTGTGTATGTATTTATGTATATAAATGTGCGTGCATGTATGTATATATATATATATATATATATATATATATATATATATAGATAGATAGATAGATAGATAGATAGATAGATGTGTGTGTGTGTGTGTGTGTGTGTGTGTGTGTGTGTGTGTGTGTGTGTGTGTGTGTGCTTGTGTGGTCGTCATTATGATTCTTTAAATTATAAAACTTTAATTTGATCTTAGTTAAAACACCTACAAGCATCCTTTTGGATGAGAATGTCTAGACTTTAAATTCTTAAATTCACTCTGCTTTCCTCAGGGGCAACATAAAAAACCATATCCGGAAATAATTGGTCATAGATTGAAATATACGTAAACACAAAATCCCATAAATTAAGCTCGCTGTAACGCTAAGGGTGTGTGTATTCCAAAATTGTATTTTCTAAGTTAAATGCTATACAGAATCAGGTCAATTGGTATTGTAAACAAACAGGAAACGTAATTTATTTACATTATTTACATTTGACGGATATTTGTCCTCGTCTTGTTTGTTGTTAGCAAAACGTTTCGGCTGATACACCCTGCAGCCTTCATCAGGTGTCTTGGGGGAAATTTTGAACCTGGGTTCTTATTCCTAATGTATTTTTCGATGTAATTATTATTATTATTATTATTATTATTATTATTATTATTATTATTATTATTATTATTATTATTATTATTATTATTCAGGTCACAGCCTGGAATCGAACTCTGAATCTTGGGTTTAATAGACTGCACTCTTAACTACTATGCCAATATGTCTGCGGGCGTAGTGGTTAAGAGCGCAGGCTACTAACCCCAAGATTCCGAGTTCGATTCCAGGCTGTGATCTGGATAATAATAATAATAATAATAATAATAATAATAATAATAATAATAATAATAATAATAATAATAATAATAATAATATGAAGAAGAAGAAGAAGAAGAAGAAGAAGAAGAAGAAGAAGAATTACATCGAAAAATGCCTTAGGAATATGAGGACCCAGGTTCGAAATTTCCCCAAGACACCTGATGAAGGCTGGAGGGTATATCAGCCGAAACGTTGTTTTAATAACAAACAAGATGAGGACAAATATCCGTCAAATGTAAATAATGTACATAATTCCTCATCTCTTAAATAATATTGAACTGTGTGAAACGTATTGCAGAAGTTATTATGATGAAGTTCATGAAGGGTGGTGAGCTGGGAGAACCGTTAGTACGCCGGACAAGATACTTAGCGGCATTTCTTCCGGCTCTTTACATTTCTGTGTTTAAATTCCGCCGAGATCGACTTTGCCTTTCATACTTTAGTAGTCGATAAAATAAGTGTCAATCAAATGCTGGGGGTGGGGGGGTCGATGTAATTTACTATCCCCTCACCCCTTCCGAAATTACTGTCCCCGTGCCAAAATTTGAAATTATTATTATTATCAGGCTGGTAAGAGCAACAGAACAAATGTTCTGTGTGTTTATATCCGTCTTCTACGTTTTGAGAAACATATCCGGGTTTATACGTTGTCTTTCATACTTCCGGCATTGAATAATAATAATAATAATAATAATAATAATAATAATAATAATAATAATAATAATAATGATACCAGTCAAGATTTGTTATCGATTTAATCGTCAATACCGCACCTCAAATCCTATTTTCTCACCCAGCCTCCCCCATCCCAAATTTATTGATTATTATTTATGTCACTTTACGTTCTAAGACGTGTATCCTGTTGTGATCGATTTCATTCACATTTCATCCTATCCGGGTCAATAAAATAAAGTACCAATGAAGTACGTCGAATGACAGAGAGAGTGAGGAAACTTAATTGATTACACACATACCACCCTCAAATTTGTAGCTTTGCAGACATAAGTTGAAGGCATTATTATTATTATTATTATTATTATTATTATTATTAACTTTACTATGGCGGCGAGCTGGCAGAGTAGTTAGCACGCCGGGCAAAATGCTTAGCGGCATTTCGTCCGTCCTTACATTCTGAGTTCAAATTCCACCGAGGTCGACTTTGCTATGAAATAAGTACAAGTTACGCACTAAGGTCGATGTAATCGACTAGCTCCTTCCCCAAAATTTTCAGGCCTTGTGCCTATAGTAGAAAGGGTTATTACCTCCGCCTTCGCTAAGGCGGAGGTATTTTTTTTTTTCAATCGTGTTTGTTGGTTTGTTTGTCCGTGGACAAGATATCTCAAGAACAGCTGGATGGACACGGATGAAACTTTCAGGGATGTTTAGTCTCATGTCTGGCACGGACTGATTACATTTTGGGATCGAACCGATACCGGACAAAGATTCTGAATTATTTTTCCCGTTTTTTTTGTTTTGTTTTTTTACTTAATTTTTGAGAGTGGTCAGGTTCATTTTTAATATTCTCGTTTGTGAGAGGAAACGAGTTTATTCCAGATATTCTCATTTTAAAATCATCGTTGAGAGGACGTTGGTGTTGATTTGGCGGAGGTTTGCGTTCCCTGCATCTCCTTGTTATTGTTATCACTATTAACTCCATAAAAAGGCGGCGAGCTGGCCGAAACGTTAGCACGCCGGGCGAAATACTTAGCAGTATTTCGTCTGTCTTTACATTCCGAGTTCAAATTCCGACGAGGTTGACTTTGCCATTCTTCCTTTCGGGTCGATAAATTAAGTACCAGTTACGTATTGGGGTCGATCTAATCGACTGGCCCCCTCCCCAAAAATTTCGGGCCTTGTTCCAAGAGTAGAAAAGATTATTATCTTTCCCAAGGCAGCGGGCTGGGCGAAATGCTTAACGAGACTTCGTTTGTCCTTAAGTTCGCCGTCGAATTTGCCTTTCATCTTTTCGGAGTCGATCAATTAGGTACCAGTGAAACACTGGGGATCAATGTAATCGACTCGCCCCCTCCCCAAATTTCAGGCCTTGTGCCTTTAGTAGAAAGGATTATTATTAACTTTACAAAAGTTATGTTGTTGTTGATGATGATGATGATGATGATGATGACAAATGCGTCGACGATGATGATGGCGATAACGATGACGATGACAACGACGTGATGAAAAAGATGACGATGATGATGATGATGATCAGTATCATCATCATCATCATCATCATCAACATCAGCATCATCATCATCATTAACATGATTTTCTCATCAGGATGGTCGGTAATGTTATTATCGATGTTCTTAATTCCGATTTTTGCTTTGATGTTTGTGTCATTGATCTTTTAATTTTTTTTCTTTTTCCGAAATATTTTCTTTCTTGATTTTGTATGGAAAAGAAAAAAAAAACCCTCCCAAAAGATAATAAAACAGTAAAAACTAACACTATCAGAAGATATCAGAGGATTGGTTACTTAGAAAGAAAGATATTCACGTTAGAAAAGAGATGTTAAGATACACAAATGCGTATATCACCTCCTAAAACACATCAGTTTATTTTATTTATTTATTTATTTATTTTTATGCTGTAATAATCATTTCAGGTAAATTCTTGGTAATATAACTATAAAACAAGCGTAAAATTTGAAGTTTTCGAAAACTATGTATTTCTTTTACACACAATCATACAAACTCGTACACCCGACGCTTATATATAGATATATAAAAATGTGTTTGTAAGTATGTACACACTTATGTAAGTGTGTATGCATATATATATACATGTGGGGCGGGGTGTACATATATGTATATATGTGCTCTTATCGAAATACATAACTATATAAGCGAATAATTATATATTTTTAAATATGTGTGTAAACATAATGTGCATGGAATTGAAATATAAACGGAGGCAAGATACCAAAGTTATGTAAGCTGGAGAAAGATGTTTATATGCATATATAAATATGTATATACATATATATATATATATATATATATATATATATATATATATATATATATATATATATGCTTCCCGATTGACGCGTCTCATAGTTGGCTTACCGTCCGTCAGGGAGAAGTACCAGATGTTGCTCCACTGCAAGAACAGCTAAAATGTTTTCGAATATTTACATTTATATCATACCAGTTTTTTTCTGATTCACTACATTGTACACACACACACACACACACACACACACACACACACACACACACACACACACACACACTATACATACTCACACCCACACCCACACACACTGGGTCTCTTTCAATATCCGTCCACCAAATGTACTCACAAGGTTTTAGCCGACCTCAGGTTCTAGTAGAACACTTTCCAAATACATACATACATACATACATACATATATATATATATATATATATATATATATATATATATATATATATATATATATATATATATATATATATATATATATATATATATGTAAATGTGTGTGTGTGTGTGTGTAGGAATGGTAGAATGAGTTATTTCGGTATGGGTATAAAATGTATGAGAAACTAAAGATGATATACTAGCACTTTGATTCTGATCACACGAGTATGCGCATGTGTATAGTATATGTAACATTCAACATTTAACAGCTGATGAAAATGCGTTGAAAGAATTGTAACGATTTTTAATAAAGCCTGTTCAATCCATATTCTCAAATTAATTTCTCTTTTTTTCTCCTTATTCTGTGCAGATATCGACTAACAGGAAAAGTCCGATATCCGAAGAGGAGCTTTGGAAAGAACACTACCAGTTTATTATTCAATATTGTATATATATATATATATATATATATATATATATGTGTGTATATATATATATGTATATATATATATATATATATATATATATATATATATATATATATATATATGTATAGATATATATATGTGTATATATATATATATATATATATATATATATATATATATATATATATATATATATATATATATATATATATATATATACAGTTGTAAGAAAAGGGAGGAAGAGAATTTCGATTGACTTCACGTGATGAGTTGTAATGCAAATTTGTATAAACAAATAATAAAATAAGGAACATGTCGCAATTTACATAGTTTTAATATATTTTGAATAAAAGAGTATTGTGGTTGTCGACCGGTTTCACTTTCGCTAATAATAACATTGAAATTATTGTGATTTCGTATGAAAGTTTGCAGATGAATACACACACACTCACACACGCACACACACACATACACACATGTACATATACATACATACACACATACACATACGTATGTGTGAGTGTACGTATGCATGTATGAGTGTACGTACGCCTACATATGTAGGCGTATGTGTATGTGTATGTGAATGTGTGCTTCTGTGTATTTGTGCGTTGGACTAGGACTACCACGTATAGCAAGCTATCTAAACTTTTAGCTCCGTTCTTCAGCTAAACGGAGTATTTCCGCTTCAGAATTAGAATGTTCGCCTTTCAGTGCATCACTATCTTTCAGGACTATATGTATTTATTTTTTCAATTCTTTACGACGGACTCGAACGCAAATATGCTATTCGCCGTTGTTTTTGTCACAGGAAAGCAGCTTCTTAACGACGATGTGTTCAATACACTCTCAGTTCATTAGTACAAGAGATACTGGGACATCAAGTGTTTCGACATATGTTATGTCTCATCAGCCTGTGTCATGAACACATACTCTCCCTCTTTCTCTCTCTCTCTCTCTCTCTCTCTCTCTCTCTCTCTCTCTCTCTCTCTCCCATAAATATATATATATGCACACACACAAAGAGAGAGAGAGGTACATAGATTAACAGAAGTATACCCACACGCACATACCTACATATATATATATATATATATATACACTCTACTTATATGTATTTAACAAAGCCCTGTGTCTTTCTACAAGTTTCTATATCTTGTGTTCTCCTCTCTCCCTTTTGTTCACTTTACACACCACGTGCCTGTGTAAGAAATGCATTTACGAACGTACATACATAAACAAATATATCTGTACATACATGTGAGCATGTATACGTGCGTACGTGCCTGAGTGCGTGCATACGTGTTGTGTGTGTGCCTGTGTGCTAGTGTGTGTGTGTGTGTGTGTGTGTGTGTGTGTGTGTGTGTGTGTGTGTGTAACTATAAGGAGAACTATGCATTCAACAAGCTCCTACGTTCTGCTTGAACAACTTGGGTAATTGAGTGTGGGCTACTTAGAAATGCAACCGACATCGTCCACTGCTCAGTCGTGTTACACAGGAGACTAAACAAAGGATACTAATTAATTAGCCAGGTTTTGTTTCAATATTTTGCTTTATTAAAGATCCATTGTTTCAACAATGAGGTGAATATGAACTCCTGCGTATATTTCTTTCACTTGTCACATATTCATCCCGCAAGCAATTCGCCATATAAATTCACTTACATGCTTGCTCCTAAGTTTCCCCTCAGTGGTCTCGGAGGTCTTTATAAAGGTCATATACAATGTATTTCTTTATAAAAACAAAAGCAAATACACTTTAAAAAAATGAAGAAAATTCTATCTCCATCGATTTCATCAATGGAAAACTTGTCCCAGTTGTGTGATCAACCCAACTAGCTACTCGCGGAGTAATTCGCGGATAAGTGATTCAGTATTCCATAGGCACGTGTAACTTTAATGTAACTTTTTTTTATGTAACCCAGTGTGACGCAGTGTATGGCAAGGTAGTTTCTTTTGATTTTACAAATCAAAATCCACCCGATGAGCTTCTGTTGACTTCTTGTTTCTCCCTGCCCGATTTCACTCACCATAAAACTTCCTGACACTTTTCATACTATATTTAGGAATTCATTATCAAATATGTCCTTTTTTATTTCATATGACAGTCTGTGATCTGAGTGTGGATTTGGATGCTTATCTATCTATCTATCTATCTATCTATCTATCT
This sequence comes from Octopus bimaculoides, assembly GCF_046866305.1. Lineage (NCBI taxonomy): Eukaryota > Metazoa > Mollusca > Cephalopoda > Octopoda > Octopodidae > Octopus > Octopus bimaculoides. The sequence goes on along the minus strand of NC_142937.1, from coordinate 78,408,048 downwards.
ATCTGTCTATATATATATATATATATATTCTACTTGTTTCAGTCATTAGACTGCGGCCATGCTGGAGCACTGCCTTGAACAATTTATAGTCGAATGTATCGAACCCAGTAATTTTTTAAAGCCTGGTAATTAATCTATCAATCTCTATTGCCGAACCGCTAGTTAACGGGGTCATAAACAAACCAATACCGGTTGTCAAGCGATGGAGGCGTGAGAAACACAGACATAAATATATATATATATATATATGTGTGTGTGTGTGTGTGTGTGTGTGTGTGTTCACCTCCGCCTGTTGCTCACACGTGACTACAGGCCATTTCTCTCGCCTCTCGACATCTCTTCTACTATTTTCTTCTCTTCTATTTATTCTATATCCTTTCAAAACTTCTCCCATGCATTACCCATTACAATTCATCTTGTCCTAACAGCCTTTAATGTTTCTCTTGTTCGATTGTTTACTCTGTACGACCACTCTGTTTCTGTTTGTTCGTTTAAAGACCTAACTCTCTCCAAATTTTATATTTTTAAAATTTCTGGATGCTGCTGTTATATGAAGTTTTCCTATTTTGTCGTAGAAAGCACGAAATAGGGAGTAGTAAAACAGTCGACAACTGACGAGGAGTTATTTTCTTTTGGTATTTTGTCTTGAACTTCTCTCTCGTATGTTAACGTATTTTTCACTTGTTGGAGATGTCCTGTACTTAACGTGTATTTATATATATATATATATATATATATATATATATATATATATATATATATATATATATAGAACGGGCTTCTTTCAGTTTCCTTTTACCAAATACACTCACAAGACTTTTGTCGGTCCGAGGCTATAGTAGAAGACACTTTCCTAAGATACCATGCAATGGGACTGAAGCTGGAACCATGTGGTTGGGAAGCAGGCTTCTTACCAGACGCCCACACCTGATATATATATATATATATATATATATATATTTCTTTCTTTGCGCCCTTTTAAAGCCTAGCCAGGCTCATGGGCCCGGTTTCCTGGTTTCAATGGCTTATGTGCTCCCTATCTGGATGGCACGCCAGTCCGTCGCATCGTTACTCATTTTTGCCAGCTGAGTGGACTGGAGCAAAGTGAAATGAAGTGTTTTGTTCAAGAACACAACGCGTCGCCCGGTCCAGGAACCGAAACCAGAATCTTACAATGATGGTGCTGACATCCTAACCACTAAGCCACGCGCCTCCACGATATATATATATATATATATATATATATATATATATATATATATATGGACAGACAGACAGACAGACAGACAGACAGGCAGACAGACAGACAGACAGATAGATATATAGATAGATAGATAGATAGATAGATAGATAGATAGATAGATAGATAGATAGATAGATAAGCGACCAAATCTATCATATTAATGCTCTGTATTTCTAATCGTATCTAGCTAACTAGCTCTTTGTCTGCCTATGCATTTATTTATTTATCAATTTATTTATCTTTCTGGGGGAAGACGTGCGTGTATGTGTGTGTGTGTGTGTGTGATTCCATCTAGCTGTTTCTCTAGTTGATTATCCAGCTATTCATCTGTCCATCTAACTCCTAACCTATCTAACGAATCGAACGGGTAAGTCGAGTCTCTTTCACCGACACCTTTTTACACAAACTGGTTTAGTGCAGAGAGTGCGACAATTGTAATTTTCCCAATAACAGTTTCAGGGTAAACGGAAATCTCTTTGATTTATTTCGTATCTGAAATAAAGTACATTTTTCATTCATATCTGATTGATAATAAATGAAGAATATTCATTTTTTTAACGCCAGGTGCCATTCATCCTGAAGATCCTAGAGAATGTAACGTAGTGATTTGCATGAATATTGACAGATGTACCTCTAAAGAAAAGCCTAGGGAAAATCCGAAATAGTATCCCAATGCTTTCTCGTGATATACATACATACATACATTCATCGACGGAATGCCAATTTCATACAAGTACACCTCAGCTTACGTCGGTCACTGATTGTAAGGCATGCGAAGAAACGTACAAAACGACGCAACACGACAAATCATTTAAAAAATATATATATTATCTTCTGTCTGTTTTAATGAAAGGTATGTATGTATATTTTCGCAATTTTTTTTTTTTTTTTTTTGTCATTTTTATGATTATCCAACTTACGACGGATAACTCGACTGAAGTTCAGTTTTATTTCTTAAATGTTGGAAAAGACATTACTTGAAACAACGTAAGTTGAGGCATGCCTACATAACGTGTGTGTGTGTGTGTGTGTGTGTGTGTCTGTGTCTGTGTGTGTGTGTGTGTGTGTGTGTGTGTGTGTGTGTGTGTGTGTGTGTGTGTGTGTGTGTGTGTGTGTGTGCGTGCGAATTTATATATATATATAGCTATATAGATATATAGATAGACAGGCAGATAGATAGAGAGATATAAATAGACTGGTTAAAATCACAAAATGAGCATCTTCTGCATTAAAAAAAAAATAGGGATTTAATGATTTTAAGCGAGTTCAGTGGACCAACACAATAACGCAGAAATGGTAAGGTCGGTGCTAGCGTTATCACTGTTGTCAGCGAAAATGAAATTAATTAAAATGACATGCTTGGTTTTGGTAAAGAACCATTAGCTTAATGATAAAATATAGTGAAGGAAAGCAAGGGAGACAACCCAGAAAATTTAATTAAATAGAAATACAGTGTGGACAAAACGTTGAAGAAAGTACTTGAGGACAGTTCTACCAAAGAATACTGGCGGAGATGATGGATGGGTGGCTGGATGATAGAAATGCAACGGAAGGAGTTTAATTTTACTAAATACAATTATTTTGCTTCCTAAATTAAGCATGTTAGCACAACCTTTTAATGCGAGGGAGTGCTTAAAAGTTCTTGGCTTTGGTTAAAAGAAAATACAGAAGGTTCATTTAATTATGATTTTATTCAATGTATTCCCCTCTCACATTCACACACTTACGGCAGTGGCCCTTCAGTTTTTCTAAGCCTGTAATAACACTCGGAAGGTTGGGCCTCCAACCATGCCATTCGCGACACGCTGAAGGCCAAGAACTTTTCAACGACCCCTCAATATATATATACATACGAGAGGATGCAGAAATGTTCCTGGCTTTGGGTAAAAGAAAATACAAGAGGATCAATTAATTATGAATTTATTCAACATTTTCCCATCTCAGATTCGCACACTTATTACAGGGGTCCTTCAGTTTTTCTAAGCCCTGTAAAATAAACTCAGAATGTAGTTTATTCTAACATTACATCCGCGTTTTAGTGGAAACAAATATTAGTTTTCGGTATTAATACTGCCTCTGTCGCTAATATATATATTTTAACTACTGTGATTGTCCTTTTTTTCTTTTTTGAGGCTATAAAAATAGTATTTTAATAGTAATCCTCGTAAGTTTATTCTGGACACATTATCCCTGAGCAAAGCAACGCCATTAGTAAAGTAATGTATTGGGCAGTTATTACAGATATAGTAATAAGAACAAATATATTTCCCTTTCCGATGATGATACGTGGTCCAGCAGCAAGGCTGTTTGATATACAATCAGATTGTTATGTCTTCGTGTCTATTTCTTGACCACTTCAATTTCATTCCGTATTCTCCTAGTTCATTCAGTTTGAAACGAATTGCGTTTCTTGCAGACTGGAGTCTTGCACAAAATTATTCCAAAATCTTGCAAATAACAAGATGTCAACAACAACCTTCGATAAGTTCGACAAATTGGATGGTGTTAGTATAATTGTGTGTGTGTGTGTGCGCGCGCGTTTGTCTGTGTGTATAAATGTGTAGACACATGCATATATGAATATTCATACAAACACACACATATATTTATACGTGCGTAAGTGTACACGTGCGATTCCTCATACATTCATATATAGGCGTATATAAGTGTGTATATATGCATACATATACATCTGTATGTGTATATATACATTTATATACATACAAACATACATACATACATACATATATACATGCATACACACACACACACACACACATACATACATATATATATATATATATATATATATATATATATATATATATATATATATATATATATATATATATTGAATCCCAATGGTGTAAGCAACATTTTATTCCACGTATTGATTTTAATTAATCATATCAATGATGATTTGGCAAGCTAATTTAAAACTCTCTCTCTCTCTCTCTCTCTCTCTCTCTCTCTCTCTCTATATATATATATATATATATATATATATATATATATATATATATATATATATATATATATATATATATATATGTATATATATGTCTGCGTGTATGTATGTATGTATGTATAGGTATATATACACACATACATACACGTATATGTGTACACACACACATATACGTATGTATATATAAATATAAATGTGTATGTGTGTGTGTGTGCGTGTGTGTGTGTATAATTTAAACTACTTTTGAATTGTCAATATCAGAAGTAACCAAATTAAAATTATGCATACTCATAAAAGAGGAAGATGCTGAGAGCGAACTGGCGAATATCATAATCTCAGAGAAGAAGTATCATAATCGTGCATTGCAGACAAGTGTGGTTGTGTATATATATATATATATATACACGCACAAATGTAATGATATGTGTATATATAAGTTAGTGTATGGAGTCATGTATCTGTACATACATAACTCCATATTCTAACGCGCACTTATGTACGTAAGTGCTTACATACATGAAAGAAGGGATATGCTTATGATTTAAGTAGCCATGTGTGTACAGTATGATTAGCGTAGATATGTTGTATGGCATAGATATGTATTTCTGTTATTGATTTCTCTAATAACAAGTAGGCTGTATGCACTTGTGTATGGTTTATATATGTTTGTATATTGGTATATAGCTGCGTGTGTGAGTGTATATAAATGCTCGTATATTTGTTTATCCATGTCTCTGTGTGTGTGTGTATGCGTGTGTGTGTGTGTGTGTGTGAGTGTGTGTGTGTGTATGCGTGTGTGTGTGTGTGAGTGTGAGTGTGTGTGTGTGTGTGTGTGTGTGTGTGTGTGTGTGTGTGTGTGTGTGTTTATAGAGAGGTATGTGAACATTGTGAAACATAACGAAATGACACAGAGGGAGATGTAACCCACAAATGAAACTATTTTCATGACAAATGAAAAACAAAAACAAAGAGAAATAGAACGCTATGAATAACGTAGAGAAAGATATATTATAAAAGGCAAATATAAATGAAAGAAATAATGAATATATATATATGTATATATATATATACATACATACACATATATACATATATATAAACAAAACATATTCATAAGAATGAAATGTCGTTAAGTGGTTATCTGTTTTCTCTCATAAAGTTCTTGAATGTAAATCTTAAGTTAGGTTTACAATTGACAATTAGTTCGTTACGCTTATTAAAAGATTTTTTTCTCCTGTCGGCGAAAAGACTCGGAAGGAGGTTTACGCAGAGGCAAAGGTTGTAAAATCTATCATTACAGCAACAGGGTTGGCCAGAATAGACAATTTATTTTTATAGCTTATGTTTGAGGAGAAATTTGCATCAAATTATTTCATTTTTATTTTTATGAATTCGCTTTTATGATATCACAGACACTCACACACACACACACACACACACACACACACACACATACATACATACATATATACATATATGGATTTATAAATTTTATATCTATTTATGTATTTTTTTCCTGTAGTTTCAGCTCAGAGCTGCGGCCCTGCTGATGCACCGCCGTTACAAAGTGTGTGACGCTTACAGCTCCTAGGTTTCCCAAGTGGTCACCCATCTAAGTACTCACTAGGCTCGACGTTGCTTAACTTTGGTGATCGGACGAAAACCGGAGCTTTCAACGTGATATGGCCGTAAGTATGTATATATGTATATGTATTACTCACAAACTCACTCATGCACGTGCGCGCACGCACACACACAAGCCCACATAGAAGCGAAAGACTGCAGATGGAAACCTCCGTCAGCGAGTAATAATTCAGTTTTTACTTCCCTACTCGAGGGAAGCACACAGGCCCAGAGGATAAACGCTCATAACATTCAGAAATTTGCTGAAAATACAGGATGATTCCCAATAATGCGATTCTGACTGCTTTTGCCACAATCGAGAGAAAGCGTTGCATCGTCTTTATGCACCTACTGCCGTTTCTTGTGAAGAAAAAATCTCTGATGTCTATTTCCCCTCATTATGCACACATAAACATACAAACTTTCATCCATACGTACGTACATACACACACATGTATAAGTATATGTGTATGTATGTAAGTATGTATGTATGTATGTATGTGTGTGTGTTTTGTGTGTGTATCTGTGTGTCTGTGTGAATGTGTGTTCCCTGGTTGACTGTTTCATGGTTTGTTGACCACTCGTCCACAAGATGCTCCTGGCTTCTTTTCCCAAATAATAGCATCGGCCGGTTGCTATATTAAGCAGTTACGAATTAAGCAAGCACCGTTGTGGTCACTCTAGTTCTTCTGATCTACTATTTTGCATAAAATAGTTTACTTAATGAGGATACATCAAAAGAAAAAAGAAACATGGAAATTAAGCTCTCCACCACGGTGCTGGCCCAATTCATGACTGCTTTATATCGTAGCTGACTTATGTTAATAATTGGAGAAAGAAACCGAGTACTTTATCTCTGAAGAACAGTCAACACTCTGTTAAACAGTCTGTCAGGAGACTGCCACCCACTATTTTCTGCATAGCAGTTGTTTAGAAAGAATGTGTTTATATTTCTATTTAACCCACAGGGAGGCTTTGTAATGCTTAATTTTTTCCAGTTCCCCTGATTTATATTATATTGTACATAATGTATGCACAACTCTGTGTGTGTATGTATGTATATATATATATGTGTGTGTGTGTGTGTGTGTGTGTGTGTGTGTGTGTATGTGTGTGTGTTTATATACATACATATTTAGATTAATGTTTCCGCGTACACAGGTGTGTGTGTGTGTGTGTCTGTGAGTGTGAATTCGTGTTTAGAGGATACGATAACTGTATATGTAAGAGTGTAAACTTTTTAAAAAATATAGAATATTGTTAAAAGTGTGATTTTGAAATGAACCAAACAAAGGAATGTAGGGAAGAGTAGGTGTGAGAGAAGGAGAGAGAGAGAGAGAGAGAGAGAGAGAGGGAGAGAGAGGGGGAGAGGAGGAGAGGGGGGAGAGAGAGGGGGGAGAGAGAGGGGGGGGGAGAGAGGGGGGAGAGAGGGGAGAGAGGGGGAGAGGGGAGGGGAGGAGAGGGGGAGAGAGGGGGGAGGAGAGGGGGAGAGAGGGGGAGGAGAGGGGGAGAGAGGGGGGAGGAGAGGGGGAGAGAGGGGGGAGAGAGAGAGATTGAAAGGCAGTAGTGAATGAGAAAGGAGTGTGAGTACGGGGCGGGAAGTGTATGAGAGCAAAAACGAAAACCTTGCCGAAGGATGTGTCATCTAATCCGGAAATATTGTAAAGATTTTATAATCTGTTTCAGTTTAATTCATATTATAATCTGCGCCTTTCTTTCTCTCTTTTTCCTTTATCACTCTTCTTCCTTTCTACATTTCTCTCCTTCTTTCTTTTTTAATTTTTTCTTCTACCTTTCTTTCTTTCTTTCTTTCTTCATCACATTCTTCTATTCCAGCTCTTCTTTCTTTTAATCTATATTTTTCGATCATTCTTTCACCATGAGTTTGTTATCGATTTTTGCTGGTTCTTTTTCTCTTCTCTCTGCGTTTTGTTGTTGTTGTTGCTATTCTTATTCTTATTCTCGTCGTCGTCATCATCATCATCGTCATCATCATCATCATCACCATCACTAGTATATTGTATTTTTGTGTCTTTTATTATTATCGTCTTTATTTTCTCCTTTCCTGACAACTATAATCTTCACAGTCGTCATTATCATCATCGTCATCATCGTCATCATCATCATCATCATCGTCATCATCATCATCGTCATCATCGTCATCATCGTCATCATCATCATCATCATCATCATCACTAGTATATTGTATTTTCTCCTTTCTTCACAACTACAATCATCACAGCCGTCGTCACCATCATCATCATCGTCATCATCGTCATCGTCATCATCATCTCCAACATCATCATCATTATCAATATCACCATCCTTATCATGAACATTATCACCAATAACAGCAACAGCAATATTGCCACTGTGATGATAGTCACCATTCGTCATGTGTGTAGGTTTATCAAGATTGATTAGATAGATGTCATTTGAATGGGTCGCCGGTATCTCTTAATATTTTAGCGGATTATAAAAGCCGGGAGTATGTGAAGTCCCAAGTGAGCGACACAAGGAAAGCTATTGAGAGAGTGAATGCAGAAAGGCGAAAGAGAGGTGAGAAAGAGAAATCACCATCTGCATCATCGTCATCATAATTATCATTGTCGTCATCCTCTTGATGATCTCATCGCCATCATCATCATCATCGTCATCGTCGTCGTTTTTAAGGTTATAACCATGGGCACGCTGGGCTGGATCTTTATTTCATTGAGGCAAACTCAACGTCGCTAGCATTTGAACACCGAGCGCAAAAAAAATATCCAGTAAATGCCATACGGTGTTTTTCATATAGTCTAACGATTTTGCATATTCACCGCCTGAATGTAGGTATGCATGTATGCGTTCTCGTATGCATGTATGTATGTATGTATGTATGTATGTATGTATGTATGTATGTATGTGGAGGCGCAATGGCCCAGTGGTTAGGGCAACGGACTCGCGGTCGTACGATTGCGGTTTCGATTCCTATACCAGGCGTTGTGAGTATTTATTGAGCGAAAGCACCTAAAGCTCCACGAGGCTCCCTAAAACACCTTGAGGAATCGGGCTTCACAAAACACCTAAATCCCCACGAGGGGTGGTGGTAAGCCCTGCTGTACGCTTTCTCCACAACTTTCTCTCACTCTTTTTTCCTGTTTCTGTTGTACCTGTAATTCAAAGGGCCAGCCTTGTCACACTCTGTGTCACGCTGAATATCCCCGAGAACTACGTTAAGGGCACACGTGTCTGTGGAGTGCTCAGCCAATTGCACGTTAATTTCACGAGCAGGCTGTTGATCGGATCAACTAGAACCCCCGTCGTCGTAACCGATGGAGTGCCACGATGTATGTATGTATGTATGTATGTATGTATGTATGTATGTATGTATGCATACATGTATGTACGTTATGCATATATGTACGTATGTATGTATACATGTATGTATGTATGTGTGTGTATGTATGTGTGTATGAATGTATGTATGCATGCATGTATGCATGCATGTATGTATGTATGCATGCATGCCTCTATGTACATAAGTACGTATGGTGTATGTATGTATGTACGTATGTATGCATGCATGTATATCATGTAGTATGTATGTATGTATGTATGCATGCATGTATGTATATATGTTTTAAGGAGTGAATTTTGTGAAGCCCGATTCCTCAAGATTGGTGCGGAAGCATTTAGTTATATATTTAGGCGTAACTACAGGTATAAGGGGTATAAATCTAAATTACGAAACCGGTAAGTTACGGGAACGTAAAAAAACCAACGTAGGTTGTCAAGCGGTAGAGTGGAATACAAACACAAACACCATCACAAACACACACATACATACACACACACACATTCATACACATACATACACACACATACACATACATACATACATGCACATATATACGATGGTCTTACTTCGTTTCCATCAGCCATATCCATTCACAAAGCATAGGTCAGCCTGAGATTATAGTATAAGAGACTTGCTCAAGGAGCAGTATAGTGGAACCGAACCTGAAACCATCTGGTTGCTAAATGAGTTCCTTAAACAGTTACACCTGCGCCTATAAAAGGATTGTTTTCTTTGAAGAATTTCTCTCTGAATACCTTTAAATTGATTATAATCCTTCCTCAGCCAGCTCATAGTGGACATATTGTCCACTGCAACTACAGTTATTGACGCGATGGTGTAGATGGTAAGCATTACTGCGAGGGAACGTAGTAGAGCAAGGAAGCTGATCTGTTGTAATACGATCGTTTCCTCGTTGTTATAGGCATGTCCGTTTCAGAAGGATGTTTGCATAGAGCTGTTTGGACAATATATAGACTATGGGGAATAAAATTACATCACTTACCTTTCGAAATAAAACTACACTCATTAATTCTCCTCTTACGCTCAACAAATGCCGCTTGCTGACGTAACTGCTTTGCAGGACATTAATTCTGTTCTGAATGAATTTAGACTCCCAATGTAGTTTCATTCTTGTTCGTGTAGCCAACAGAGAGATGTATTTTTGTCATTTTATAGCAATTAAATAGATCATAATTGACTTCATATGCCTAGAAATACGCTTTATCGTTTTGGTTTCTTCTATAGCGACAAATGAAATGGCTCTATTTACCTTTCCCGTTCTTGTTTAGCTTCGGTGCTTTTTCTAATGATGTTGATGTCATCGGATCCGGCCATGTTGCTTGCTGCAAATCGCTACATGATGAATTCAAGTTTGAGACGGACCTCACTAGGATCTTGAATAAAATTTGGGTCTTTTTATGTTTTTTGGTTGGTGTGTGGATGACGAGGTTACTGAACGGGATAAAAAGAATAAGCAATTATCTAAGAAGATTGATAGTTGTGACACTAATTTTGACCACAAATTCAATGAATAGTCTCAAACAAAAGAATATGCGACTGATCGCGCTCAATATCTAAATATGCAACCATGTACATATGTTCTTACCTGTATATATGTATCTATCTACCTATGTATGTATGTATGTATGTATGTATGTATGTATGTATGTATGTATGTATGTATATACATACATATATATATATATATATATATATATATATATATATATATATATATATATATATATATATATATATAGGAGAATGTACGAAAAAACAACAACAGACGAGGACAGGTGGTGTAAACAACAAAAGGATGTATTAGTATGACGCTCGGGAATACGGAAAGTCTTTAACGTTTCGAGCTACGCTCTTCAACAGAAAGAATACGGAGACAAGGAGAAAAACACGGAGAAAAAAAATTGAATAGTGTTCGGTCAACGGTCAATCATAGCTATATATATATATATATATATATATATATATATATATATATATATATATATATATATATATATATATATATATATATATATATATATATATATATATATATATATATATATATATATATATACATGTATACATATACATATATGTTTGTGGGAGGAGAGTCTTGGACGGGTGTGTGGGTGTTTATGTGTACGTTTGCATTTGTAAATCTATCGCGGATGTCGACCAAGAATACCAACATTAGTGAAGAACATAAACATTGGGCAGAAAATCGAGAAACCAGTATTTTTACAAACGAATTCTAATGAGATATTTGTTCTACCATCGAGTTACTAAGATAGTAACAGGTGCGCCGAAAATCTGCAGCTAACGACGCTATTATTCACCAGTTCCCACTTCCAATATTAAATCAAAAATGAAGTCCAAATAATTTTAAAAACAGAAATCGAAATAATCTTCGAGGGAATACATTAAGGTGTCACAGTAGTAGTAGTAGTAGTAGTAGTAGTAGTAGTAGTAGTAGTAGTAGTAGTAGTAGTAGTAATAGTAGTAGTAGTAGTAGTCAGTGATGCTTATCGATTGCTGCACCCGGAACGTTGAAAACTTTTGAAAACTTTTGAAAACTTGAGATCACCGATACAATTAGTAGACAGAACCTCCCTTTAAAATGTAGGAACAAAAATCAAGGAAAAGAACTTCAGTGTTATCAGCCAATCGCTGCAAATTGAAAGGATCTTGTCTTTAAAGCCAACCAGTGAATGCAACGGACATTTAACATATTAGTTCGCCTCAACGAGACATATTCCGCTTGGTTAGCAAGATTTGGAATTGATCAGCATATATAAGAGAGAGGGAATATTGTGAAGCTGATTCTCATCTCGAAAGACTGAATCATATCTGTTCCAGTCTTCCATAAGTCGGCTTTGAAGACAAGATCTCCTCACGATGGTATTGTCTTTATTTCCCAGAAAATTTGATTGATTGAAATTGTTGGAATTTTCTTCATCGGTTGTTGTCTTGAATGTTAGGCACTCTTAAATGAAGTTTTTATTCTGTTAGTTGCAGAAATAATCCGAATCCTTTTTTTTTTAACTCACTATATCATATATATATGTGACCTTACTGTTTATGTATGTATAGGCGCAGGAGTGGCTGTGTGGTAAGTAGCTTGCTTACCAACCACATGGTTCCGGGTTCATTCCCACTGCGTGGCACCTTGGGCAAGTGTCTTCTACTATAGCCTCGAGCCGCCCAAAGCCTTGTAAATCGATTTGGTAGACGGAAACTGAAAGAAACCCGTCGTATATATGTATACGACGGGTTTCTTTCAGTTTCCGTCTATTAAATCGATTTACATGTGTGTGTGTGTGTGTGTGTGTGTGTGTGTGTGTGTGTGTGTGTGTGTGTGTTGTGTCTGTGGTTGTCCCCTCAACATCGTTTGACAACCGATGCTGGTGTGTTTACGTCCCCGTCTCTTAGCGGTTCAGCAAAAAGAGACCGATAGAATAAGTACTAGGCTTCCAAATAAGTCCTGGGGTCGATTTGCTCGACTAAAGGCGGTGCTCCAGCATGGCCGCAGTCAAATGACTGAAACAAGTAAAAGAGTAAAAGAGTAAAGAGTATATATTATGCAGAATGTCCCTCTGGACTACGTGTCTTCGGCTACATTGTAGATAGTCTCTGACGATTTCAGCCTACCAACTGTAATAAATATTTTAGCCCTCTTTTTATCAACTATTACAGCACATTTATATCTACGTGTATGCATGTTTGCCTTTATGTACGTTTGGATGTATGTATGTATTTATGCTTGTTAACTTAAACCAGATGCCAACACAGTATATTTCAAGATACTAGTCCGGGTTTTACAAGGTGACATTCTTGCACCATTATTATTTATAGATACAAGAGATATAATGTGAGAACAGCTATCGAAGAATATGAAAATTTGGAATACAGTCGAAAGCCAAAAGTTAGTCGAAGATATTCAATCATGACTATCGCGGATACAGACCATGTAGGTAATATCTATTAGAATATCTATTAGAAGCGACTAGACCATTTCATAGATACGAAAGTCTTGCCAAGGATGCATCAACCAAACAAACACTGAATTCATATTTTAAGACAAAAACAAACAAAAAAATAGAAAGAAAAATTGAAGAAATCCAATGAAAAAGTTTATCTGTACCTTCTAGTAGAAGATCCTAAGATGGTTAGAGAAATAAAAAATGGCTTGTCTAGCAACAGAAAAAATGGTCACTTTATGGAGATAAATTGGCACTTTCTCGGTTACCACAAGTGTTCCAGTTGATTCTATCAATGTGTTGTAATCCTTTATTGTTGGATTGTTATAACGCTCACTCTGGTATACCAGTATAGTTGTTAGATAAGTAA
>NC_142937.1:78387024-78389524 GCF_046866305.1 Octopus bimaculoides | reverse complement strand
GAATCTGATATCAACTGGATATTTTCACATTAACAACTGATGTCGATAGACCTCAAGAAAAAGACAAGAAACAAGAAGCTTAAGATCAGTCCAGACATCCTTTGATGTATCGTAACATAATAACTAGATAACACCAGCAGCAGTAAAACTGACAAATCAATTAAATGCGCAAAAGTGGGTACGTTTCATTGTATCAAGAAATTTATTCAAATATGTACGACTCAGTATATTCACTAACCCCCTCCTTCCTTATATATTCTCAGGACGACCTAAACATTTAGGCTTTCAAAAAACTCATACGAAGAATCAGTTGCGAAACATCAGCTTCCGCCCTACGGAACACGAAGTTAGTAAACTCACGAACTATACATGTGTGTGTGTGTGTGTGTGTGTGTGTGTGTGTGTGTGTGTGTGTGTGTGTGTGTGTGTGTGTGTGTGTGTGTCCGAGCTATGGGGACAGACACTGTTGACGAGTCTGCGTTTAACAAACGAAAGTAGTCTAGTCCAGTGGTTTTTTCCAACTTTGCTCGTTGGTGGTTATCTTCCTTTAGTCATTTGAAAGTGGCCATGCCGGAGCACCGCCTTTTAGTCGAAGAAATTGACTCCTGGGCTTATTCTTTGTGAGTCTGGTGCATATTCTATCGGTCTCTTTGCCGAACCGCTAAGTTACGGGAACGTAAACACACCAACATCGGTTGTCAAGCGATGGTACGGGGGAAAACACAGACACACACACCTATATATATATATATATATATATATATATATATATATATATATATATATATATATATATATATATATATATATACGCACGGACTCGAGTTTCTGGGTATTGTCGGTTATATATACATATATACAACGGGTTCCTTTCAGTTTCCGTCTATCAATTCCTCTCACAAGGTTTTGGTCAACCCGAGGTTATAGAAGAAGGCACTTGTCTGAACCCGGAACCATGTGGTTATATATATATATATATATATATATACATATACCGGAACAATGAAAATCGAAGCAGGTAAAGCTATAAAAATCATCATGTAGATTTGGGGTTAAGAAGAATCCTTTGGATAGAAATATTATCGTCTTTACAAAAAAAAATGTTGATTCGTGTCCCATATACTCCTTTCTTCAACTTTTTCTATCCAAAGTTATTTTAACGCAATATTTAACATGTAATTACTGATAGCATCATCTGCTTCGAATTTCGCCGTTCCAAACATAAGTATGTACTGTTCTCTCGAAGTTTCAAAATTCTTAGGACGTCAACAATTCATACATATATATATATATATATACATATATATATATATATATATATATATATATATATATATATATATATATATATATATATATATATGTGTGTGTGTGTGTGTGTGTGTGTATATGTATATGTATACACACACACACACACACACACACATATCACAGCATCACGGTATCGACCAGACCATCACATGTTGTTATACACTGCTAGTCACAATGCGCTTCCAGTTCTGTCTTGATTGCGTCATTCTTTTCTATCTTGACTCAAATTGCTTAACTAAATCATATATACATACATACACACACGCATGCACACACACATACACAGCACACACATACACAGCACACACTATCTCTCTCTCTCTTTCTCTCTCTCTCTCTCTCTCTTTCTCTCTCTACCTCCTCTCTATCACCCATCTCTATCTATTTCCTTTCCATCCTCTTTCGCTCTCATAATGCATACATATACGCGCACGCGCACACACGAACACGTATGCGCCTTCACGCGACCGAGCAACAAGAGCAGCGAGCATACACGCACACTATAAATTTCCGGTCTGCGTTGTTGTACATCTCTACAATATGTAAAACCAAACAATATTGACTGAGGCAAGTTTTCTGTTTGCGTGACTATATAATTTGGGTATGCATCATCACCCGTGTGTATCTTTAACATTCAGAACTGCACTTGGTCTTTGCCTCTTTCTCTTTAACTTTACCGACTCATTTCGAGCAGATGTCTAAATAACACAGTCGATTGTCGTATACTAAGCATTTAATCAAAAGAAAGAGAAAAGCTATTGTCCGAATGTTTCTAGAAGATTATAAGAAAAGAAACAAAATGAAGTTCCTTGAATGGAAAATGAAATCATTCACTAATATCATTACATACGCCACAAGACGTCAAGGAATCAATCATTTTGTATTAAAATATATATTGAATAACAGAATTTAATTTAAAAGGATTATCAAACCAGCAACATCGCCAGACCCACCACCATGAACCACAACAACAACACCAGTAACTACAACAACAAATACGTTGATAGTATTTAATAACAACACGGAATTTGTATAAATTTTAACCGCAATAATATCATTATCAACATTATTGCAGTGTAGCCATCAACATCATTGTTATCATCAGCATCATTGTCATTATCATCATCACCATCGCCATTATCCTCCTCCTCCTCATCATCATCATCATCATCATCATCATCATCTTTAT
>NC_142937.1:78379524-78382024 GCF_046866305.1 Octopus bimaculoides | reverse complement strand
TACTTGTTTGTTCGGCTTCGAAAGGGTAAAAGGAAACGTCGACTTCAGCAGAATTTGAACTCAGAACGTGATGCTGGAAGAAATGTTGCTAAGCTTTATTATTCTGCGTGCAAACAATTTTGCCAGCTCACCACCTTAACATCTAAAATCATAATCCTTTCTGCTATAGACACAAGTCCTGGAATTTCTTAAGGGAGAAAGCAATCGCTTACATTGACCCCAGTACTCAAGTGGTACCAATTTTATCGACTCAGAAAAGCTGAAAGGCAAAGTCGACTCCGGTGGAATTTGAACTCAGAACGTAAAGACGAACGAAATTCCGCTAAGTATTTTGCTCGGTTCTAACGGTTCTACCTGCTCGCTACCTTAACACCTAAAATCAGAAGAACCACTAATTAATACACTTCAAACGATAGTCTTGATGAAACTAAAACTATTATCACCACCACGCGCACAAATATTACAACTATTCTTAATTCCTACACCAAGCTTAGCCAACATATATATGAACGCTAAAGCTACAAGAATCATCGAAATTATCAGGAACAAATTCTAATAACCAAAGCCTTAACCATAATCTCTACAATTAACATGATTATCATAACCACCACACACAAAACCATTACAACTATTGTAACCTCACCTCGGTCTTAACTAGCAGAAATATTAACACTAAAGCCACCAGAATCATCGTATTTATCATAAACAACCACTGCATACAACAACCAGTGTTTTAACCATACTTCAATGATAACCACTGGCACTCCGTCGGTTACGACGATGAGGGATCCAGTTGATCTGATCAACAGAACGCCCTGCTCGTGAAATTAACATGCATTTGGCTGAGCACTCATAAACACGTATACCCTTAACGTAGTTCTCAGGGAGATTCAGTATGACACATGGCCCTTTGAATTACAGGTGCTACTCGTTTTAGCCAGCTGAGTAGACTGGAGCAACCTGAAATAATGTCTTGTTCAAGGACACGAAGCGTCACCAGGAATTGAACTCACGGCCTTACGATCGTTAGTCGAATAACCTAACCACTAAGTCACGCGCCCTCACTATTACGATCATCGTAATTATCTTAACCAGCGCACATACGCACAACCATTTAGCTAATGCTCTGGTCTTGACTAATACAAATACGACCATTAAAGCTACCAGAATGATCATAATTATCGCAGATGATCACAATGACAACAAGAATCTTAATCATCATCTTTATAATTATCATAGTTATCATAAGCATAGCACGTAAAATCTTTTACACTATTCTAACCATTAAAGCGACTAGAATCGTCGTAATTACTACAAACAACCACTACAACTAAAAGTCTTAACTATATATTCTGTTCCCATTACAACTGTCATAGTTATCATAAACTCCGCACGCACAAGCATTAAAACTACTACACCCCTACCCACCGAATTTTAGTTAAGACAATTGTGGCCACTAAAGTTACGAAAGACGTCATAAATATCACAAACAATCAATACAGCAACTAGTCGCCACAATAACCTTTAACATCACTGCAATCATCATAATTATAACTGTCACCAATATCAATATGAACTCTAAAGCCACCAGAACCACCATAATTATCAGAAACAAACACTTTAACTACCATGTCCTATTTGTGGAGGTGAGGGTGTTGGACTCATGATCGTAAGATTGTGGTTTCGATTCCTGGACCGGGCGACGATTCGTGTTCTTGAGCAAAACACTTCATTTCATCTTGCTCCAGTCCACTCAGCTGGCAAAAATGAGTAATCCTGCGACAAACCGGCGTCCCGACCAGATAGGGAAACCGGGGCAATCGGACCCTATGAATCGGCATAACTCGAGAAGATAACTTTACCTTATCTTTGTATCTTATTAGATATTAATTAACCACAAACAAATTCCGCAGAGGTCAACTTTGCGTATCATATTTTCGGGGTCGATAAAATAAGTACCAGATGAGCAATAAGGTCGATGTAATCGACTTAACTCCACCCTTTGAAACCATTAATTAATCACACACAAAAAAAAAAAACTAGCCACAGGTATTGAATATACGAAGGGGTACTGATAGTTCTTGGCTTTGGGTAAAAGAAAATGCAGAAGGATCAGTTAGTTATGTTTATTCAACATATCCTCCTCAGAGTTCCACACTTATTGCAATAGTCCTTCAGTTTTTCTAAGCCCCTTAAAACAACTCGGAAAGTTGGGCCTGCAATCAGGGCTTTAGGGACACCCTTAGAACTAGGAACTTTTCAGCACCCACCTCGTATGTAACCAGAGCCTCAACAACCACAAAACAACAGGTGCACCACCCCCACCACCACGATTAGTACTACGGCTAGCATCACGAGAACACTGTTACTACTATTTCAAGCACTGTCACCACTACATCACCAACAACATCGCATTACCGCCATCATAACACATCATTGATACAACTATTTCCTCCTCTATCATCGCCACCACCATCACCACTGGCAATATTTACTAACT
>NC_142937.1:78369524-78374524 GCF_046866305.1 Octopus bimaculoides | reverse complement strand
TGCATGTATGCATATATGTATGTATTCATACGTGCATATATAAATACACATACTCATTCATAGATACATGCACACATTGCATTACAGTAGAATTACAAGTTTCTCCTTGCTGGCTTTTCTGGCTCTCATAATAACCTGGCGTGGCGAAACCTATCGAAATTCCTTCTTTGATACAAATTATACTTATTTACTCTCATAATGGTTAACCACATAGATTAAGATAATTGTGCGCGTATATGTATTTGTGTACATATATATGTGTGTGTATGTGTGCGTGTGTATGTAAATGTGTATATATATATATATATATATATATATATATATATATATATATATATATACACATATAAATATATAGGTAGATATGTATATATACAAATATATGTACGATTATATATACATATATATGTATATAAGTGAGTATATATATATATATATATATATATGTGTGTGTGTGTGTGTGTGTGTGTGTGTGTGTGTGTGTGTGTGTATGTGTGTGTGTATATATATATATATATATATATATATATATATGTATAACAAATGATAGAGATGGTTGTGGTGCATTACTCAGTGCAGACGCATCTCCTAAGGTGGTGTTATAAAGGGTATCTCATTATATATATTCTGTTTCGCTCAGTTTTAATACATGTTGGTAGTGAAACTATTTATATTCTTTTATATATTCATATAAATACATGCATGCATATACGTATGCCTGCGTGTATGTATGTATGTATGTATGTATGTATGTATGGCTTGATTGATGTATGTATGTATGTATGTATCTATGTATGCATGTATGTATGTCATTGTTTAGTTTTATTTCAAGATTTCTTGCCAATAGAGAAAGAGCCGGTTTCTAACCTAGATCCAAGGCTCTTTCATTGGAATTTCAACTTCAACAACAGGGTATTTTTGTATGTATGTATGTATGTATGTATGTATGTATGTATGTATGTATGTGCAGATTTGTATGTTTTGTTTTATGTCTGTATTCCCATACATATAGTTGCATATCTAGCCATACTCATATATATTTAAATGACAAACTTCTGGAAAGTTTTACAGATTTTTACAGTTTCAGTGATGTATTGGATCTGTTTAATCTTCGAATTTGCTTTCTCCTTTCTTGTTTTGAGAAGCCTAATTTCCCAAGATTGGTATTTAGGCAGTATGTATGTATGTATGTATGTATGTATGTACGTATGTACGTATGTATGTATGGATGGATGGATGGATGGATGTATATCAATTCCTTCAGAACGAAACAAACCTTATAAAGCAGATTGTCACAAAACATCCGTTGCACTTTACAGTGATACAATGGCTACCGCCACCACCGCCATCAGCATTACAGCAGTCCATCACCACCACCACCACCACCACAACAACAACAACAACAACAATAGCAATACAATTAACACCACCATCAGCTTTATCCCTACTGTCAATTCGAACCGAATTTCACCACCATCGTCATCCATCCACCAGGCAAACCACACACAACTACAATCAACAATGGGCTGATTGAGGACAATGACAGCAGTTGTTCTAAAGCTTCCATTGTCACTGTGAAATATGTTCGCATTCCAATATCTCGGTTAGAACCACTATCAAAGCTGATACCACTGCCACTGCAATAGGAAATAGAAGCACTAACTTACCGACCAAACCAATCAACTAACCATCCAAAGAACGTAGCTACTAGCATAGTTACAGTTGTAGCAAAACAACATCGAAACCAATGCCGCATGTACTAACATAAAACCACTTATATATACCACAGCCAATACCAGAATCAGAATCATAGCTGAAATCTACTACCGCCACCACCGCTACCACTGTCATCAACCAACACTGGCACGACTACCACCGCTACCGCTACCGCCACCACTACCCTGTCACTGCTACCGTCACCACCACTGCCATCACCACCTCCACTGCCACCGCCACCAGCATCATGATCATCATCACCACAACCACCATCACCGCCACCACCACCACCAACACCACCACCACCGCCGCCGCCGCCGCCACTGTCACTGCTACTACCAACGCTACCACTATTCTCATCACCACAGTTACAACCGCTAAGTACCACCACCACCACCACTATCACTACTAACACCACCACCCTCAGCATCACCACCACCACAACCAACACCACCACCACCACTACTACTACTACTACTGTTGCATGTATAACAATTCTCATCCATGTTACAACCGCAAGCACTCTTAAAACTACCGCCAACACAACAACAGTACTGTTACCGCTGCTACTCTCATCACTACCACGTCTACTACATCCGCAACAATGACACGACTATTTTCATTTCTTCAGCAATCACACACCTCCCCTCCCGCTTCCCACGCCATCATTGCTATAACAACAACAACAACAACAACAACAACAACAATGTAAACTTCTACCACTGCTGCAACAATCAGTGCACCACTACCGCCGCCGCCACTACCACCACTACCAGCGTATAACAACAACAACAACAGCAGTAATAATCACAACACAACTAGAATCATAGCCGAGCAATCACCACCAACAAAACTATCACCGCAACACCTACTTGTGTTAATTGCACAACTACCACCGCTCCCGCCACCACCACCGCCGCCGCCAACACCACTACTACAACAAAAACTACCACTACCAAAACCACTACTATCACTGCTACCACCATTACAGTGACAACTGCTACTACCACTTCCACCACCACCACCATTACTACAACCACCCCTGCCATCACTACTGCTGCTACTACTACTACTACTACTACTACTACGCTACTACCACCATCATCACAACCACCACTACTACCACTACCACCACTACTACCACTACCACCACTACCAATACTACTACTGATACCACTGCCACTGCCACTACCACCACCACCAATACTGCTACTACCACTACAACCACTACTACTAGAATCACCACCACCACCACCACCACCACCACTACTATTACCACCACCACCACCACCACCACCACCACCACCACTACTACTACTTTTACTGCTACTACTACTACTGCTACTACTACAGCAAACTCAACAACATGTAAAGGAGGCGGCTTTATGTTTTCCCTCACCATGCTAGAAATAGCAGCTGGGTATCCTCAAATCGCACTCTATTATAAAGAAAATACTGAAACTAAAACTGTCACGTGGTGGGAGATGGTCATGTCTGGAATGTCTTTGACCATAGGTTTATTACATCATGGCCGATGAAGGGACTAAGACAACAACAACAACGAAAATGACCAATAACAATAATAACACCGCATTGTAACTATAGCAACCGTAAAAATCACCACCACCACCACCACCACCACAACTACTACTGCTACTACTACTACTACTACTGCTACTACTACTACTACTACTGCTACTACTACTGCTACTACTACTACTATTACTACTACTACTATCGCTGCTTCTACAATACCACTGTACACTATATCCAAAGCAATGATGATCACTACCACCATTTCGCCTACTACAACCACCACTACTATTACTATTATTACTACTATCACCGACACCACAACACCATTCACTACATTTAAAGCAACGACAACCACCACCACTACCACCATTACAACTACTACTGCTATTACTACAGCAACCACCACCACCGCCATTACTACTACTACTACTACTACTACTACTACTACCAAGGCCCCCACCATCACTACCATTACTACTACTACTGCTACTACTACTACCACCACCACCACCTCTACTACTACTAATACTAATACTACTAATACTACTACCACCACCACTACCACCACCACCACCACCACCTCTACTACTACTACTACTACTACTACTACTACTACCACTACTACCACCTCTACTACTACTACTACTACTACTACTACTACCATTACACCATTCATTCCTCCTACTACATCTATAGTAAGCGCAATCACCACCACAACTTCTACCGGTACATTACCATTCACTCTACAGTTAGTAAAACATTGTAACCACCACTAACTACCACAACCGGTACAACACTGTCATACACTCCACAGCAAGTACTATATGATAACCACTACAAGCCCCTCTAAATACCTGTACGTTTTTTATTCGTTTCACACCTAGTACTTATTACATGGTAACCATAATTTCCAGCTACCGTTAACTACTACCGCCGGTACAACGTTCTCATTCACTCCACGACTGATACTACGTTTCCTTGCTACAAGCATCACCACGACTATGAACACCACCTTGAACTATAACCTATACATTAATTACAACATTGGAAGTTAAAGCTTTTATGCTTTATACTGTCACCGAAGCAGCTGTTTTTCAAACAGCCATCTCAACTACACGCACGCGTACACACACACGTACACACACACGTAGACACACGCAAATACACACATACACACAAGTTCACAAGTACACACATACGCGCGCGCTCTTGCACTCAAACGCTCGTGCATTCACACGTTTCTCGCATTGAGCTTGTACTTTTTCTTTCTAGCATTCTTCCAGTCAGTTTATTTTTTTCTATCCATCCATATGTTCGTTGTTTGCATCTGCGTATGTGCGTGTGTACACATGTCTATGTGTGTTTGTGTGTGTGTGTGTGTGTGTGTGAGAGAGAGAGAGAGAGAAAGAGTGAGAGAGAGAATGTCTGTGTACGTGTTAATTAGTGTATGTGCGTGCGTGCACGAGTGTTTTTCTAAATGCTAAAGGTGTTTCTCATTTACTTTGCCTCTCCCACTCAATCTGCCTTTTCCCCACTTCTCTCTCTCTCTCTCTCTATTCTCTATTTGTCTCCCCCTCTCTTTCTATATATATAGATATACATGCACATGTACACACACGCACACACACATACGTTTCATGCTACGTAACTACCCACATTTTCCTCTATCCATTTGGCTATCTCTTAATGTATAGTTTTGTCAATGAATTCATCGACTCTAGTGTTTACGCACATAGATAAATACATTC
>NC_142937.1:78349524-78357024 GCF_046866305.1 Octopus bimaculoides | reverse complement strand
TAACGCCTTTTTCTTTGTCGCTCTCATTCTATATCACCATATTACTCCCTCTCTCTCCCTCTCTCTCTCTCTCTCTCTCTCTCTCTCTCTCTCTCTCTCCCTCTCTATCTCTCTCTTTCTCAGTCTCTCTCTCTCTCTCTCTCTCTCTCTCCCCCTCTCTCTCTCTCATATTTCTTTCCCTTTCCTTATCTATCACTACCTTCCTTTTCTGCTTTTTGAACTTCCCCTACATTCAAACACACACACACACACATGAAGAATACACACATTTAACGAAAACATTCGCGCTCACTGTAGGGCTGCTAGGATTTTGAAAAATAAATATCAGCCCTACATTAGTGGTTTAGCGGTTTTCCTGATTTCACAGCTGTGAATATACTACCTATGATTATACCTACCTACACACTTACCTATAGATACATACATACATACATACATACGTACATACATACATATATACATATAAACATACATACATAAATACATACATATATATATATATATATATATATATATATATATATATATATATATATATATATATATATAAATTCAAAAAGGGATAAAACTCTTTTACAAGAATTTTATCAAGAAGCCAGTGTGTAAAAAAATTCATAAGGGAAATGTCTATTCCCAAGAATATAATTATTCGTTTATATTTATATAAAGGGCATTATTACAGAGAATAATAACGCCACACAGTGGACTTCTCAAAATAACCACATTTAGTACCTAATGCGAGGAACGTTGGTTGTTTTTTCCTCGCATTAGGTACTAAATGTGGTTATTTTGAGAAGTCCACTGTGTGGCGTTATTATTTTCTGTAATAATGCCCTTTATATAAATATATATATATATATAGATAGATAGATAGATAGATAGATAGATAGATAGATAGATAGATAGATAGATAGATAGATAAACCAAAGACTGGAAAAACTTTGGTAATAATTATTCCCAATTACATATGTTTCATTGCCTAATAGGTGATATAGAGTTGGGAAAACATATTTTCCAACATATAAGACGTCTATGTAGACAGGGCATAAAGAACTAAAAATGGAACGATAGAATGAAAGAAAAGTGAGAAAAGGCGAGAAAGAAGTAGATATAAAAGGTTGAAATGTTGAAAAACTTGAAAACGAATGCAAAAACAAAAAGAAGCAAAAAAGACCGTAAGCTATAAAACTGAAAAGATAGTGATTTAGACCCTATAGTACAATTGTTCAATCCGGAGAGTGCGGCACTTTCGAATTCGTCAACAGGAACCTAGCCATACGCTTACAACAACTGAAAATTTCGGATCTAGAATTCAGTAGTGTGTTAGAGTTCCTAGAACTGAAAAGGATCTGAGATTTTTCAGCTATGCATAGCTTACATTTTTTATATCCGTTAACATATGGTTGGGATTTTTCGATTATTTTCCACTTTATCATATGTAGTGTGGCATTCGGCTTCAAGCCTTATACGTGGCAAGCCAACATAATAGCTTAACTTTTATCCCTGTGTCGGAAGGAAAATATATGATTAGCATAGCGATTTTTTAATTCGCCTTTACATAGACAAGCGCATCTTATCGGTTGTATTATCGACTAGCGTTGCTGTAACTTCGCTTCATATATGACAGATATAATCATACATCTCTGGACGAGTTGACAGGCTCAGCTGGGAGTGGGCCTTTGGTGTTGTTCTCGTGTAATGATACTTTTCATATTGGAGCAGCATCTACTTGATAATTTCACTGATCTCCTGTTAAATATTTTCCTGTACCTGTGATTTTGAGGAAAATGTTTTTCTAGGAGAAAATGTTTTTCTAGGAGAAAATGTTTTTCTAGGAGAAAATGTTTGTCAAGGAATCTTTTACCTATGTTGTCTTCTAGCTTACGAGATGTGTACCAACGCATTGCTTTTTGGTGGTAAGATGTCTGCTTATCCTCCAAGTTTATGTTTATGTATATATTCTTTTATTCATTTATTTGTTTCAGTCATCTGACTGCGAACATGCTGGAGCACCGCCTTTAGTCGAACAAATCGAGCCAGGACTTATTCTTCGTAAGCCTAGTACTTGTTCTATCTGTGTCTTTTTCTGAACCGCTAAGTTACGGGAACGTAAACACAGACGCGCGCGCGTGCACACACGCACACTCACATATACTTATGTTGGTTAGATAGATAGATAGATAGATAGATAGATAGATAGATAGATAGATAGATAGATAGATTGATAGATAGATAGATAGATAGATAGATAGATAGATAGATAGATAGATAGATAGATAGACATACGACAGGTTTCTTTCAGCCTCCGTCTACCAAATCCACTCACAAAGCTTTGATCGGCCCGAGGCAATAGTAGAAGACATTTGCCCAAGGTACCACGTAGTGGGACTGCACCCGGAACCATGTGGTTGGGAAGCAAGCTTCTTACCACACAGCCACGCCTGCACCTGTGTATGTATGTATATGTCATTATTCAGTTTATTTCAAGATTTCAGGCCAACAGAGAAAGAGCTGGTTTCTAATCTAGATCCAAGGCTCTTTCATTGGAATTTTAACATCAGCAGGGTATTTTTGCATGTATGTATGTATGTATGTATGTATGTCTGTATGTATGTATGTGTGTGTGTGTGTGTATTTATGTATGTATGTATGTATGTATGTATGTATGTATATATGTATGTGTCTGTTTTTGTATATATGTTTTTATATTTGCATATCCATATATTGTACACATTCATACACACACACACACACGCACACACACACACACATATATATTTCTGAGTATGTCCGCGTGTATTCTCACGTTACACAATACAAGCATATTTCTCTGATTATATTTGATACGAACAATTTTTTAAATGCTTATTCGTCTCTATAAAGTCTTCATCACTCTATTTTCGTGTTTTTTCAAACTTTTCAAATGCGATATGCATTAATTTCTTCCATAATACGCTTGTAATTGGCTGACACTTTTCCTGAGTCTATTTCTCCGCTTTCCATCTTATCCCCTCTATTCGTTCTCTCCTCTACTTATCACTCTCTCTCTCTTACTCTCTTTCTCTCTCTTACTCTCTTTCTCTCTCTTTCTCTCTCTTCAGCTCTCTCTCTCTATTTTATTTTATAACTTTTATTCTACTTTAATTTTAATGATTTATTATACTGTTTTGAGTGGAGGCGCAATGGCCCAGTGGTTTGGGCAGCGGACTCGCGGTCTTAGGATCGCGGTTTCGATTCCCAGACCGGGCGTTGTGAGTGTTTATTGAGCGAAATCACCTAAAGCTCCACGAGGCTCCGGCAGGGGGTGGTGGTGAACCCTGCTGTACTTTTTCACCACAACTTTCTCTCACTCTTTCTTCCTGTTTCTGTTGTGCCTGTAATTCAAAGGGTCAGCCTTGTCACACTCTGTGTCACACTGAATATCCCCGAGAACTACGTTAAGGGTGTACGTGTCTGTGGAGTGCTCAGCCACTTGCACGTTAATTTCACGAGCAGGCTGTTCCGTTGATCGGATCAACTGGAACCGTAGACGTCGTAAGCGACGGAGTGCCAACAACAATTTTAATGCTTTATTATAGTGTTCTGAACCGTTGTGTTTTCCTTCTTCTCGTTCTCTCTCTAGTCACTCTGTATTTTATCCTGTCTCTGCCTCCTCCTCTACTTCTGAGTTTATGCTTTGTTTCTTACTGTGTCGGTGGAGCTTTCTTTACTCATTGCCTGTCACGACGCCGAGTATGTGCAGCACTCCCGCACCTCTTATGTTAACTCTCCCAGTAACTCTCTCTTCCCCTCTCTGTCTCTCGAACCACTCCGTCATTTACTCCACCCCTCTCTCTATGATCCTTTCTCGCTGTATGAGCGAGTGGCGTTCCTTACTCGTTGCATTCCACGAAACCAAGTCTGAACACGCATCCTGAGCTTCTTACGTTAACTCTCTCTGAATTTCGTCTCTTTTGCTCTATCTCCCCACCCCCTCTCTCTATACCAACCAAGCAACCAACATTTATATTGGCTGTTATTATATGACGATAACCATTTCTTTTTCCCTTACCTCCCCTCTTTCCCCTTCTCTCTCTATTTTTCTCTCACTCTCTCCCTCTCTCTCTCATTCTGTTTCTTTCTCACACACTCTCTTTGTTACTTTCACTCTATTTTTCTCTCTTTAATACCTCTTCGTCTCTGTCTCCCCCAAAACCACCTGCATTCTTTTTGAGTCTCTCTCTCTCTCTCTCTCTTCCCTCTCTCCTCTCTCTCTCTCTCTCTCTCTCGCTTTCTCTCCCCCTCTCTCTCTATTCCCTCTCTCCTCCCTCTCTCTCTCTCTCTGTCTCTCTCTCTCTCTCTCTCTCTCTCTCATTCGTTTCATTAAATGATCCTTTGATTACTGTACAACTGAATTCTTTATGTGCTGCTTAAGACTCAGAAGGAACATGTGAATATTTGTTTGTAGATGATGCCAGCATTAAATGTCTTTTCTTTTCCAAGTGGTACTATTAAGTCAGATATCGCCCGTGCCATTTCTGGTCGAAACTTATCTAAGTACTGAAGTATCAAAGTATAACTGTGAATATATTGCTCTTTTCTCGCTTCTCTTTGAAGTACTGAATGAGTTGCTCCTTTATATCCGCAATGACCATCCAACAACGAGACCACCAAACTGAACAGTGGATAGTGATATCTTCTATTTTTAAACGATTTATTTTTGCTCGTCTTGAAAGTGATCTTCAGATGGTATTTGAATCACTTTGAATATAATATAGAAGGTCCTATGTGCGAAAAGTACGAGTCAGTCCTGAACAATACACGCCCGACCTATCTCATTTGATGCCTTTGTAATGTGGAACCAATACCGTTGCTGTTGGTTCAATGAAATATTTCTATCTACATAATGCATAATCCTACCTCACCAAGTGACTGAAAGCGTCTTTTAAAAATTAAAGATCTTCAGCCTCTTCGCCTGTCGACTGTAGGAGGTTCATGTCTTGTACCGGCACTGTGAGAGTCGAAAAAATAGAGACTGTCGGGAAGCCGAGAACCTTGGTATGGAAGCTGAGCTAACTCTTTAGAAATATTCTCTTCCTAAACCTCCCTATCGATTTGCCACCTCTTACTACATTATTCTTCGTTTTCTACAAGATCTCTTTCCTCTCCATCTGTTTCTCTATATAAACTACCATAATGGATATTGGTTTCAGATTTTGTCTCAAGGCCAGTAATTTTGGGGGAGGGGTACGTCAATTACATCAATTAGTAATTATTTCATCGACTCCAAAAGGATGAAAAGCAAAGTAGACCTCGGCGGAATTTGAGCTCAGAGCATAGAGACGGATGGAGAGCAACTAAACACTTTACCTGGATTGCTAACGAGTCTGCCAGCTCGCTGCCTTATAGAATAGTGAATATAAATAACAATACCTATATCATGGTCTTCGTCGGTCTGTATGTTCTGAGTTCAAATTCTGCCAAGGTCCACTATGCCTTTTATCCTTTCGGGGTCGATAAAATAAGTACCAGTGGATCACTGGGGGTCGATGAAAGCGAATTAACCCTTCCCCTAAAATTGCTGGCCTTGTGCCAAAATTTAAAAGTAACACTTATATTATGGTCTCTATTCGTTCATTTAATCAACAATTACTCAATCAGCCCCAATAGTAACCATCTGCTTTTATACATTTTACATCGAGTCAACTATGAAATCTCTGTATGCTAGAAATAGCCATCAACTCTTCAAATAATCAAATTTTACCGTCTTATAAAAGGAAAGGGTGCATTAGATATTGCAGTTTTTCTCATCATCATCATCATTCGGTCAGGTGATTTGCTCAGACCAATGAGTCATGTTGGTCTTTCGGTAGCTGAACGTCTCATCTGCGCACGCTGCGACTACAGATGATAGCAGTAGTTCGCTAATTGAAGAGGTTGATCGTGGCCATTGACAGTTTGTTGACGGTTCTTTCGCTCAGTATCTAATGATATTCGCCATTGACTCAACAGTTTATATTATGCTGCATCATATGATTTCAATGCAACTCCAGCTCGCGTATTTCCCGAGTGCCAGGCTTTGCCAAAGGGCCATGCGTGATTTGGTCCGGGGCTGTTTATTCCTATGTAGAGGACCTCTATTTATTTATACGCTAATTAATCCATAGCTAGGACCTACTGCGTAAATTCCATTATACATCTTACATCTTAAAAGTTTTTAACGAACGATGCGCAATTTCTCAAGATTTGAGATTTTGCTTATAAGGTGAAGGCACGTAGCTTAGTAGTTAGGGCGCTACACATACGATCGCTAGGTCGTGGGTTCGATTTCAGGACTGGGCAGCGCGTTGTGTTCTTGAGCAAAACACTTCATTACACGTTGTTCCGCAATCATTTCGACGTCTCACTTGAGGCACACTTGCGAACCGACCCTGTACAATGACGATTTGAAGGAGAGAGTGAGTTAATGTACAGTACATACATTTAATCCCTGTAAACAAATCATTTGTGCAGATCATTCAGCAAAGGCTGAACACTCATACGTTGCCTTCGACGGGTTATTCCATCATATACACATACTAAAAAATATTGGTTTTAAATTTTGGTACAACACAAGTAATTTCGGGAAGTGGATAAGTAGACCCCAATGCTTAACTGGTACTTATTTTATCGCCCCCTAAAGGATGAAAAGTAAAGTAGACTTCAGGAGAATTTGAACTCAGATCGTAAAGACGGACGAAATGCCACTAAGCATTTTCCTCGACGTGTTCATGATTTTGCCAGCTCGTCGTTTTGCATATTAAAAAAAAGAATAACAAAAAATATTACTGCAGGTTTTACATAAATTTATATCCTTGATATTACATTATTATTTTAGTGTCGTCTGTGCAGCTACAGTTTGAAGAGGGTACATTACAGGAACATTCCATTTACTATCTGAACATTTTCTAATAAAGTGTTATTGACTTCTACTTCATGGTTTCTGCCTTTAATGATATCTGCGGGCAAAATGACCGAGTTTCATGTTTACCTTGATATTTTTCGATTTAGGAAGAAAGAAAAAAAAAACCTGCGCCGCCACTCTGGTGTTTGTTAACTTCTGAGAAAATACAAATATTAACAGTCAACTACAAATCTGTTACACATATACACATTGTCATTCACGTACACCTACATACTTACATAGTATATTCATATACACGTATATACATATATATATATAGATAGATAGATAGATAGATAGATAGATAGATAGATAGATAGATAGATAGATAGATAGATAGATAGATAGAAAAGTGTTTAAAAACGACAGTCACTAGAGAAGCCAGTCAGTTTAACGAGATATTCCTGAATGAATATTTGCGCAAGGATATTACAGCATCTCAGTAATACAAGTTTGGTTTCCGTACTTGACAGCAACGTGTAATTGATACAACCCAATACAAATAACGAATCAGTAGCTGAATGTCATACTTTTATTTTTAACAAATGCCCATACATACATACATACATACATACATA
>NC_142937.1:78337024-78344524 GCF_046866305.1 Octopus bimaculoides | reverse complement strand
TATATATATATATATATATACAAACATACACACTCACATACACACATACATATATATATTATGCAAAAGTGTTGTAAGTCCAAAACGTTGCTTTTTCAGAAAACGAAAAAATGGTTTCGCCATTGCATTTCTTTTTACATTAGCAATAGTTTCAGCTTAACAATAATACTTTGTTGAGTGCATAAAATCGTAACTCCATGCATGTATTATATTATTTAGTCAGAGACATTTTTGAAAAACTGTCAGATGTGGGGCTTATTACACTTTTGAGAAATGCTAAGCCGTTTTACTTCACTTTGACAATTTTCGTATCTTGACATCTGAAGCAGCTGGAGATACGTTAGTATGAACAAAAGAACCGGCTATTGCAAGCAAAATTAAATATTGGAAAAAAGAAAAACGCATTTGGCCAATATTGGACATACGACAGTTTAACACAATAGCAATCATATATATATATATATATAGGTAAACACATACATAATGCATATTTACATACACACATGCAGACACTCGTATATATATATATGTACATGTACACATACATACGTGTATATATGTACACACACACACACACACACACACACACACACACACACACACACACACACACACAATAAGCTTAAATTGATCGTAGTATATGATGTATATATTTCGATGTATCTGTTATTATGCAATTAACGTAATAGCATATGTTAATGTAGAAGTTCTTTGTTTTTGATTGCGATTGACATCGTATAATTAAGCGCACCGAACATGTAGCGATCTACACTTTATATCATACTCATTACCAGTTCCCTGGTGCCTTGCACTTTTATATAACACGAAACACCGCTAGTCTGGGGGAAAAAATGTCTGAAAGTAAGTTTGTCGCCAGTAATGCATAGTTTACGAACAAATAAATAAATATATGATAAAACAAACCAAAACAAAAAACAAAAAAATACGAACTGTGTGTCTTGAATTTGTGTTTTATCATTTATATTTACTATTATTGTTATTATTATCGATTTTATGTTTTGTTGCTAGTGCTGTTATCGGTGTTGTCATTCAGTCTGGTGACAGGTTTGATTCTGATCGACTAGACAGATCATCAGAAGCGTTCCAGCCGTGATTATCTATTTCATTACAGCACTCTGTCAATTCCCTTTTAAGACAGGAGTGTGTGTGTGTGTGTGTGTGTGTGTGTGTGTGTGTGTGTGTGTGTGTGTGTGTGTGTGTGTGTGTGTGTGTCCGCGCGCGTGTTAGTTGAGCGAGAATAGACTGCTATTTCTACCAGGTGTATCAACCATGTAAAAAGAAGACTTCTTGTTGAAACGTTCTCGTTCTTGTTAACTGAAGTCTACAATTACTGTAGCCTTTGAAATTTATACATTCATTAAGACTGCGCTGATAACGGTTGATACGTAACAATACTAAAGTAAGCGCAGCTGAACAGGTCATTTGGTTTGGGGTGTACAACCCATTACTCGCTCCCCACAATTTTCTTCTGCTTAATACCCCTTCATTTTTTCTTCCTTTTCTTTGTTCTCTTGGTGAGGTAGTGATGGGTTTTTTCTCTCGAAAATTTGATCTTCTTTACTTTCAATTTTTTCCTTTCTTTTGTTCCTATAAAGAAATATAATGGTTTCATATTTTGGCACAAGGCCAGCAATTTCGGGAGCGGGATAAATCGATTAGATCGACCCCAGTACTCAACTGGTATTTATTATCTTATCGACCCTGAAATGATGAAAGGCGAAGCCGACCTCAGTGGAATTTGACGGACGAAATGCCACTATGCATTTTGCCCGGCGTGCTAACGATTCTGCCACCTCACCACTTCAATTCCTGTAAAAAATATATTGATAATAAATTTACCTCTATGAAAAAATAGATAAATACCTAATAAAAAAAACACACCTCTGCTTCCACTGTCGGTTTAAATCAGTTTGTAGATTAACTACAATATTGACAACACAGTAATCTACTTGAAGTCTTGAAATACTAAACAATATATCTAATCCTGCCTGTTCGGAACTTCATCGCTCTGGAATTCATTTTGTGAAGTCATCAGTTTGTCCTGGGGATGGCTTTAAACTGCATCTTGTGATGGGGCCCTGGTTAGAGATTTCTAGGATTTTGAGGAGTGTGGAACTAGCTCTTAGATACAATTGTTCCCCATGTTTACTCTGACTCAGTCGGGCAAATGGGACACGTTAGCCATAGGGAGCAACCCATCTAGAGGAAGGAAAACCCTAATTCCAAACTTCCGCTGTTTTGCCGCCATACCTAACCATGGGAAAGGCCTCGAGAATAAACCCTGTGGAAAAATCGGGGGTTAGGCTCCCAGATGCAGTTGAACGTTATCTACAATTGTCTACTACTGTCTACAACTTCATTCTGGAAACGTTTGTAACGATGCTCGTGTCAAATTGTAACGGCTGTGCTGTCCGTTTGGATCCACCAGTGTCGTGTCGAGTGGGAATACGCTGTATGTGAAACAACTTGTCCTCCATATCATACTGCCCAGGCTTGAAGTTCTGCAGAAGCTGTAGGCAGAACCCTTTTCTCAAAACTAGGCCTTGTGAAAGGAATCGAACTACTATACATTTCCATGCACATTACCAAGGAGCGTAACGCCATTTCTCCCATACATTCGTGTACAGTCACTCACTTGTTTGTGATCACTGCTGAGTTTCATTCTACAAATGCCGCATTAAACACTTTTCTCAAATCCTAGCTCTTTGTACAAATCCGTAAAATTATCGTCATTGCCCAGATATTTTTACTGCTTTCAGAACACTCTACAAAGCACAAGCGAGAGACTTTTTACATTTTGTTTACCACTCCACTGATTATCATAATTATAAGTAATTACTAAATTGGCACAAGTGCTCGAAGTATTGAGAGTTTTAATCGACAGCGGTGGGATTTGAATTAAGAAGTAAAAGGGAGAACTAGCGGTGCTCTGTCATGACTATAGAAATCAATCTTTTAGCTGCCAAAATTTCAACAAACGATTCGCTTAGCAGCCATCGCATATCCGTTAAAATTTTAACTGCGATTTAGTATATAAATGCCAGAAATGGCTATGAAATATCGCTTCATTAATACGATATGAAAAAAGGTAACCCAAGGAAGCTGGTTATGGTCTGCATTCGTAAAAATTCTGAGAGTATAAAGTTAGAGAGTTTATTTGCTAGGGTCGATTAGGTAGAAGAGATATTGCAAAGAAGGGTTATTACACAGAATTAGGAGTTGAAGATGTAAGGTGGACGAAAGAGAAGGATAAAAAAGATACGCTGAAAGGTATATATACATACATATATATATACATAGATATATATTCTTTTACTTGTTTCAGTCATTTTACTGCGACCATGCTGGAGCACCACCTTAAAGAGTGTTAGTCGGAGAAATCGACCCCAGGACTTATTCTTTGTAAACCTAGTACTTATTTTATCGCACACTTTTACCGAACCGATAAGGTACGGGGACATAAACACACTAGCATTGATTGTCAAGCAATGGCGGGGGCAACAAATACAAACACACACGCACAAATATATATATATATACACATATGTATGTATGTATGTATGTATGTATGTATGTATATATATATATATATATATATATATATATATATATATATATATATATATATATATATATATATATATATATATACACGACGGGCTTCTTCCAATTTCCGTCTATCAAATCCACTCACAAGGCTTTGGTCGGTCTGAGGCGAAGCAATCGGACTGAACCCGGTACGATGTGGTTGGGAAGCAAGCTTCTTACGACACAGCCACGCCTGCCTCAAAAGAAGCAATATAGATCGCTCAATTTCTTGGAAAATACTATCTTCAGCCCCATCTTATAGACATAATAAGATCTGTAAATTATGCCTCAAAGAAAGTCATAAAATAATGAAAATGAACGGTCTTCTTCTTAATTCTAGAGACGAAAAAGTTTTTTCTTGCAGACATATGTCAAAATTCTTTTTTATTAATCTTAAATAATCCTTCCCCGCCTACCTTAATTCTTTATATCTTTTTCCTTCTGTTTATAATTAAGTTTTTTGTTAAAATACCTCTCTCTACATATCATTCCTATATATGGTATCAGATTTTTATTCTATAACACTCTCTATATTAATTATCTTACGCTACTTGGATATTTATTTGTTACTCAACCATTCCCCCTTATAATTATATGACCCTCTTTATATTGGTATAACATCTTTACCAAATCTTCATGTACCTCCTTTTCTCTCATATTCTTAGTCATCATTTTTTGGGACCTCCCTTTATATATATATACACACATTAATTTTTCTATATATGTATATATATATATATATATATATATATATATATACACATACACACACACACTAATTTTTCTGTAATTTATTTCCTTTACAATATGTACTCAAACACATCCCTCTCTTACCTATTCCAATAATTATTATTATTTATATTAATTGTATATTGCCAATCTGTATGATACTTACATACTTTTACTACTGATATATCCAATCATTTATAATACTATTTCGGTGTAAAATTTTGCCCTTATATATTTTTTCTTTTTATTCCACCCCACCCATTTCTTCCTTCTTATTCGTAACTTATTCCATTTATATAATGTGTATTTTTGAAAAACTATCTTTCTGAACTATCCCAATTTTTATTGTTAAGTTGATTCTTTCCAATCTACCTGATATTAATCACATCTTACAGATGATATATGCTTGTACATATAAAGGTTCTTGTTGCACAACAAACTCTTCCACAAAATGTACACACTCTTTATAGATATGGTTTTTTTTATTTTACCATTTTTTATTTATCATTTTCTGTTATACATCTAAATAGATTTATAGTATTATCACCATTTTATTATAATTATCATTATTATTATTATCATTTATTTATTATTATTATTATCATTTATTATTGTTGTTGTTGTTGTTGTTGCTGCTGCTATTAATGTTTTTTAGCTATATATTAAACACCGATTAATATTTTATATTCTATATTTTACTTATAAGAAAGATTATACATATACATATGTCCTACATTCATAAGCACATATATTCAGATGTATGTATATATATATATATATATATATATATATATATATATATATATATACATAACAAGGGAGAAATAGTGAATACTGGAAGTAACTTTTTTGATGCGACTCTATACTGTTTTCTCTCCTCTCCTTCTCTAATTCCCTTTTTCTCCCCTTCGCTGTTTCCTGTCTATCTGTCTCTATTTCTCCCTACCTCTTTCTCCTTTTCTCTCTTTCGTTGCTCACGCGTGACCATCGTCCATATTTCTTTTCCTCGCGTGGCCATCTTTCTTTTCCTGCACGACGTTTTAGGGACTGGGCATCTTCTATCCCTCTCTTCTATTTTTCTCTTTCCAAAGAAACTATTTGTTCCATCGTTCACTATTTTTCCTCTCGTTCTAGTCTAACGACCCTCCATATTTGTTTTCGTTCGGTTTCCTTGTATGTCTCCACTGTCCTGCTTTAGGTTCTTACTTTGACCCTCCATAAAATCCAAAATTTGTTCTGGAAGTTATGGAAGAAAATGTCCTCGAAGACTCATATTGTCGTTAAATGCTCGAAATGAGGAGTAGATAGACAGCCGACAACTGATGAAGGGTTGTTCCTTGTGTTACTTGCCCTGTTTACAAATTTTCTCTCGTTTGCGTATTTAACTCGCTTGTTTTCGTTATTCATGTTGTTTACTGTTGGTGACGTCCTGTACCCATATATATATATATATATATATATATATATATATGTATATATATAATTTATATTATTATTTAATTGAACCCCACGCATCTATTTCCAAGTAAATTTATACACCCACACACACACACACAGACACATATAGTAGAAGAAGGATTCAGACAGAATCGGGTACTTGAAAAGATATGCACCAAGTAGGGTTGGATAAACCTGTGGTTCTAGCCTATCGTTGGTAAGTATCAAATCGTATATTCCGGTTGTGTACACAGAAAACTTCAACCCTGAGAGTTTTTAGCGGTAGGTGCTGGTCCAAAGTGCACGTTACGTTGAATTGTATGTTGTTGGTATTCGCTAGGGTGTCCGACAAGTCGTAAATCCCCTTGGTGCATTGTAATCAAATGAATAATAACAGATGATGGATAATTGTCAGCTCGTTAAAGCTGTTTCTAACGCATTTTTGGATAGAAGAATGAGAACATTACTTCATTACAAAAGACTGTAATCATCAGATGAGACAAAAGAATATCCCAAGAATACAGCAGGAAGGTGGCTGAAGTCTGTCGAGGCTATCTATGAAATGGGAGAATAACCAACAAATATGGCAGTTGTAGGCATTAGGGGGGGGGGGGGATTAGGTTACGAATATAGTTTGTGAAAGCTTGTAATTGAGTAACCCCACTCCCTAATGCTCACAACGGCCAATTTTGTTGGTCAGTCTCCCATTTCATAGTTGACCTCGACAGACCTCAGCCACGTCCCTGCTGTATTCTTGGGATATTCTTTTGTTTGTTAAATTACGTTTCATCTGATGATTACCGTCTTTTATAATGAAGTAATGTTCTCATTTTTCTATTGAGAAATGCGTAAGAAACAGCTGTAATGGTCTGACAAGTGTCCATCGTCTGTTATTATTCATTTAATAATATGTGTGTGTGTATGTATGTATATATATATATATATATATATATATATATATATATATATATATATATATATATATTGATAGAAAGACAACAAAAGAAAGTAAGAGACCTCGATATTATGTCAATAGAGGAATTTATCTGTAAAAATATGTGACACTTATTCTGTAGCCATGATAAAACTCCGGCATCCGAAATTCGGAGTTTTATCATGGCTACCGAATAAGTGTCACATATTTTTACAGATATATATATATATATATATATATATATATATATATATAAACATATAAACATGCATATATCCATACATATATGTACATACCTACATCTATATGTATACATACATGCATATATGTGTACAGGACATCACAAAAAAACGTTAAACTCAATGAGAAACGGAAACATAAAGACGAAAACAGAAAACGAACTTTTTTCGAACAACGAAACAACAGAGAAACGAGACATTCGTCAGTTGTACCTGTTCCATCTACTCCGCGTTTCGAAGGCAAGGACAATACGCGACTTCGTTGGAACAGTCCTTCCCGCAAAGCAAATTAAATAAAATTTGGGTATTTTTTGTGGATGGTTGACAAAATCGTCTTCCAGTTGTTGTGGAGGCCTTTTCTGGTCTCCTGGATACCATTCAGCAACTGCATGGGTCCTCTTGATGTCCGTAAACTTTGTGACATGTCCGGATTAGCGGAACTTGTACGTTTGGCATTCTGCGACCGCATAGTTCCCTGTCGCTCCGTTCACGAATTATCTCATTTCGGATATGCTCTCTTAATAATATTCCTAGCATGTATCTTTCCATGAC
>NC_142937.1:78324524-78332024 GCF_046866305.1 Octopus bimaculoides | reverse complement strand
ATCACTACTTCAAACTTCAATTCCTTGCTGATTTATTTGGATGAAGAAGGAATTGAAGCGACAACACCACCTTTTCTGTCTTCCCTCGCTTCCAGATAAAGTGTATGAGCCCGAAACATTAATTTCTTCACTCCTAACATCAAGTAGATTTATCTAACTCTTTTATCGAAACTTCTTATCGATTTGTTATTGCAGACAAACATGATGGACGCCATCACTAGTTTCCTCGGAATTTTATGTTACTCTAGTTATCAGAACAATCTATCATCAAGTTCAAGCAGGAAAACTAGGACCTCTGTCGGCAGGTCGAAATAAGTTCAGTACATCTATTTAATATATGAGTAATGTAGCAAATGATCTAAAATTTCTCTGTAAGACAAAGTTAACAATATTTAAACATTTCGTAAATATTGGTATATTCTCTAGTATATTTCATTAAATGCTGGTGGTCTTTCTGTCTAACCTTTACCTTCAAATACATTAAGAAAATCGTTTGGTCTTCTTCAGCTGTGGATGAATAAATGAGTTTTATGGTAGTATACGTGACATTGAATGATCTAACCGTATTTTGTTCCTTTGTAGCAGGTTTTGTGTCGTTCGTAAGAACATCAGCACTGTATATAGAACATATATTATTTTATACTGAGGCAATTATATCGGCTCTCTTAGCTCATTGTTTGATTGTAACTCTAAATAACATTTAACATGTCTGTGTGCAATTGTAACACATGTTTATATTTCTCTGTGTTGACCGGATGTAAAGTATTCTCCGCCATCCAGGAAATATTTGTAAGTCAGAATAATAATAAACTATTTTGTAATAGAAATTTTTATGGCATTGTTCTGTATAACATTTCCCTACAAGTATTTTTCATTGATAGTTAGTGATGGTAATTACTTCGTTTATGTTCTGATAACGTCCGTCCTATAGTATTTCCAAATAGTAGTACTGTATGGTCTTGTTTCAGGTGATTTCATCATCACCCACCCATTTGCTTTTAGACTGGAGTATATGCCCAATGAGGTTTTGGCTTAATTTTACCTAACTTGGTTTCGGCTATGTAATCTAATTGACGTTATGCAGGACAAATATGCATCAGACTCTGCACACAGGCATACACACATAAATGCATATATACTTACATACATACATACATACATACATACATACATATACATACACACACACGCACACACGTGCACATACCAATATATGTATGTACAGAACGTTTGCAGGCTTTTGTACATTAGAATAAACAGCAACAATATACGTCTTCCCGATTTTGTTCTCTCTCTCATGTACACGTACATATATGAATATGATTTTGTGTATATATATATACATATATATATATATATATATATATATATATATATATATATATATATATATATATATATATATATATATATATATATATATATATATATATATATATATATGTATATATATGTATCTTTGTATGTGTTTATATATGTATATATATATATATATATACACACACACACAAATATGTGTATGTACACGCGCACATATTTACACACACACATACACGTTAACAGAAATAACAGTGGCCGGTAGGGTGGATTTAGAAAATAAAATCTAAGGATGTTATACTGAATAGCAGACAAGACAAATTCTTTTGCTTTTGGTTTGTTTTATTTTGTTTTGTTTTGTTTTATTAATTATGTATGCTTTGGAGAGAAATGCAAACAAGCTGGTGGCAATTGCAAAGTTCACTAAGTGAGAAAGGGAGGTAATCTCGAGCAATCAACTGTTCTCTAGAATTAACATGCCATTAAGAAAGAGACACTCTGTTTCGCTTTTTAATTCTTCGTTTCTTTCATCTAGAGACAAGAGGATACTTATGAATACGTGTTTCTACCTCATTGAGCGTCATCAACACAGCCCTAGCGCGATCGAAGCCAGGCATAAGACTGAGACCCGTATCCATACAAAAGAAACGAACGTTTATTTTTATATTTTAGGATAATTTAAAGAGTTTAAGCAGCAATGAACTCATTCAGTGTAACTCTACACGCACACGCACACACGCACACACGTACCCACACACATACACACACGCATACACACACACATACACAGACATTCCTGTATTCTTTTATTCTCTTAATGGTTTCAACAAGAGACTGAGGCCATGCTGTAGTATCACCTTTCAGCGCTTTTGCGTTTCCGTTTTGTACTGCTTTTGGTGAAGAAGCGAGTTGGATGGAGTTGCTGTGATGTGTGTGCGCGTGTGTGTGAGCCGCAAATGCAAAATATTAGTTAGTCCTAGAGCGCACACTGTTCCTGAAGGTGAGCAATGGTCTTCCTCGGTCTCGAGTGCACAGCCATCATACATACATACATACATACATATATATATATATATATATATATATATATATCTATATATATATATATATATATATATATATATATATATATATATATATATATATATATATATATATATATATATACACATATATATATATATATATATATATATATATATATATATATATATATATATATATATATATATATATATATATATATATATATATATACATATATATATATATATATATATATATATATATACATATATATATATATATATATATATATATATATATATATATATATATATATATATATATATATATATATATACACACACACACACACACAACGGTGGTGCCCCAGCATGTCTGCAGCTCTCCAACTGAAATTAGCTAAAAGGTTATGTACACACACACACACACACACACACACACACACACACACACACATACATACATACATACATACATACATACATACATACATACATACGAGCGAACACAGATAAGGTTAGATGTATGGCAAATTTTACGGCGTCGTTTTTCATGTGTGTTTTCAGAATATTTTTTGGTTGTCTTTTGATTTATTTATCATACAAGTTGCAAATACATTCATAGATAACCCAAAGGAAATTTAGGATTCCTATCTAAAGGATACGGTACATGTGAATGATAACACAATCAACATCGAAGAGAAATAATACGCATGCATACGCGCGAGTTAGTGTGTGAGAAAAAGGCTACAGTACGTGCGATTGCTCTACGTTGTGTGTGTATGTATATATGTATGCATGCATGTGTGAATTAATGTGTGTATGTGCGTGATTGTGTGTTTGTATGTATACCTCTTAACGGATTGCAGTTTGTAAACGAAGATTCCCCCAAGGGCGCATAACTACACTAGGATAAAAGACAATCAGTGTGATGCGGATATAAAAGAGAATACATGACAGCCGAATTACAGTCTGTTTGTTATTTGTAGCATAATCGTTAATGCACCAAGCCGCCAAGTAGGATATGCAGGTTGCCTTTAGTTGTCTTATTCCCCCTGCATTAGTTTAACCAAGTAAAATGTATTCAATCCATACGTTAATCTATGTTCGTGTGGGCGCGTGTGTATGCGTTTTGTATAAATATATGTATATATTTATAAAGTGTAAGAATGATAAAATAAAATGAATTATAGAATATATATACAAGTATATCTAATGTATGAAATTCGATATCTATATCTACCTATCTATCTACTATGTTTATGTATACACACGTATATATGTGTGTGTGTAACTGTATGTATGTATGTATGTATGTATGCATGCATGCATGTCTGTCTGTCTGTCTGTCTGTCTGTATGTATGTATGTATGTATGTATGAATGTATGTATGTATGACTGTATGTATGTATAGTAAAATGTTGTTATGCAACCTGTTACGGTATATAGTCACATACGCACACATAAATATACACATATAGATATGTATATATACATATATGTATATGTGGATAGGTGTGTATATTTATACATTTTTATACATCTTTGTGTATATATATATATGCATATATATATATATGTATGAATGTACGTGTGTGCATATATATACATACGTATACATATACATATATATATATATATATATATATATATAGATAGATAGATAGATAGATAGATAGATAGATAGATAGATAGATAGATAGATAGATAGATAGATATCCTGCATGTAAGATTAAATGGCATCCAGTGGTGAGACCAAAGTTCTGGGGCTCTGGATTTATGCGAAGCATGGAGTCAGCCTTTAACTACCATTATAACCAGGTCACTTCTGACCTGGAACGATAGTTCCTCTCAGGGTCCCATCTATGGGTTAGAAATATTTTTGTAAGGGTATATCGCGTTCCTTAGCTGCGGCGAAAGCAATCAATCTAAGACGAAAGAAAACTCCAAACTGAAAGCTCATTTACAACGATACATAAGGCAGCACGGAAGGCTGATAAAACTATCATGAGGTATGTCGCATAACATGAATTCATACTATGTATACATACTAACTCATGTTACGGTGTATTCTGCCTCAGGCAAAAAAAAAAAAAATTGGGAAATATATATATACACACATACACACGCACACACGCACATATATGTAGATATATAATATATACACATATATATATATAAGTGTGTGTGTATATACATACATGCATACATACATACATATATATATATATGTGTGTGTGTGTGTGTGTGTGTGTGTGTGTATGTATGTATGTATGTATACATATGTTCCCGTGTGTGTGTAGGCATACGTGTATCTATGAATGTATTTATGAGTTTCTGGGCTCAAATCTATAAGTATTTATCCATAAAATCACAAAATCAAATACATACACCTACACGATATACGTAAATACTTATACAAACTAACGATGGCTTAAATGTCTAGACGAGAAGACGCGATCCATTTATGCTAAAGGATTGATTGAAGAAACAAACCATTACAGAAAATACGGAAGACAATAATGGCATTAAAACGCACACTCATTCACATGTTTCTCTTACACATGTAAACATACATACACATATGCACTCACAAAGACACATATTCAAGTCTTTATTTAAATATATGTAAATATAGTGAAAATTCAAATTGCAAAGCACAACCCTACAGTTAATAGTAAACGTAACAAAAAAATATAAAAAACCGAGTATACATTAGATATACTTAATATTTGAAACAATTTATCCGATTTTTAAACGGTACTACGTGTATATATATATATATATATATATATATATATATATATATATATCAACATACATACATGCATGTATGATTATATCAATGTATAATAGAACAAAAGTATAACTAAACAGGCAAACGATTCTTATTAGCTTAGATTATATATATATATATATATATATATATATATATATATATATACAACTTATGTGGGAAATTCTGTCTGATATATATATATATATATATATATATATATATATATATATATATATGACTTGGTTTCAAAATGTCTGACGCAT
The DNA here is from genome assembly GCF_046866305.1 of Octopus bimaculoides. Lineage (NCBI taxonomy): Eukaryota > Metazoa > Mollusca > Cephalopoda > Octopoda > Octopodidae > Octopus > Octopus bimaculoides. The sequence goes on along the minus strand of NC_142937.1, from coordinate 78,326,640 downwards.
ATTTTAAATTGTGTCCGTTCTGAGGTTCATGTAAATATTGCTTATACGGGTTTGCTGTTCTCTGTCTACCCAATGAGAATATGGTATTAAGATGAATATACTGAAACAAAATATTTTAAACAATTGATCAAGAATTGTTAAACTCTGCAGTAAAAGTCGTGTCAAAGTTTCACAATGACGTCACTTAATTTTCTCAGAATGGCTGTTGTTTACTTACAGTTGATTCTGCTCCGTTTGTTAAGTTAATATTGTTTATGTGTTCAGTTTATCAATACAGACTTTCTAGCTTCTGTTGTTTGATGAAATACATAAACTGCATCAAATAGAAAACATGCATTCTGCTAGAAGGATTAAAGAGTGGAAATATGTGTTGCAAATCAGATGTTGTGATTAATAAATTATCATAACTATATGAACTTGACCGTTTGGTTCCTAAAATTCTACTTTAAAAAGTATGACATTGTTTAGTTCTTATGAGCTTAGGTCTCTCTCTCTCTCTCTCTCTCTCTCTCTCTCTCTCTCTCTCTCTCTCTCTCTCTCTCTCTCTCTCTCTCTCTCTCTCAGTACGTTTGTTTTTCACTCCCTTTCTCCGCTTCCTCCAATTGCTTTGCGTCAGCTGCTCAAGTATAGCGATGGTTAAAGCTGTTACAAGTATAGCCAAATCCTCTTTCACTCACATTTCCAACATTTCCAACATTTCAGGTGTAATATATTCTACCACCTTAGTGAACACTTATAAGGCTTTCATATTGTCCGATGTACCGGACATTTGCTCTCCTGTATCAATCACCATTGACTGCTTGCTCTTAAGAACTTCTGTGAAATCTGCACTATGTATTTGACATTATAATATCATTTGGACAGATCTGGGAGATGAACCTCATATGTTCTACATCCCTACTTTGTTTCTGGAACTGAAATCTTTATATTAGCTCTCACCATTGCAACGCAACAAACTCTCTGTGGGATAGATTCTGTTAACAAAATGGCGTATTTGAAAGTTCGGTAATATCTCCCAAACTTTTTTTTCTGTACACCGCCGAGCTACTTACCACCTTTTCTATCAATACAAATTTTTGAGAAATCACTGGAAAAAAAAAAAAAATAAATAAAACGAGACAAAGGTGGATTCAAAAAGTGGAAATGTGAAAGGAACGGAAAAAGAAAGAGAATTAGAGTTACGTCCCCTTTGACCATAAAGCCATAAATCTAGTTAATGTAGAATCTAGTTAATGTAGCTGGCAGAAACGTTAGCACGCAGGAAGAAATGCCTAGATGTATTTCGGCTACCTTTACGTTCTGAGTTCAAATTCCGGTCGACTTTGCCTTTCATCTTTTCGGAGTCGATAAATTAAGTACCAGTTGCGCACTGGGGTCGATGTAATGGACTTAATCCCTTTGCCTGTCCTTGTTTGTCCCCTCTATGTTTAGCCCCTTGTTGGCAATAAAGAAACAAGAAACGTTAGCATACCGGGCGAAATGCTTAGCGGTATTTCGTTTGTGTTTACATTCTAAGTTCAAATTCCGCTGAGGTCGACTTTGCCTTTCATCCTTTCGGAGTCGATAAATTAAGTACCAGTCGCTTACTGGGATTGATCTAATCGAGTGGCCCCCTCTCCACAAAAATCGGGCCTTGTCCCTAGAGTAGGAAAGAAATATTTTATGTGATTATTTTCTATCACAACTTACTTCCTAAGTTGACACAATCTTTAGAAATGCCGCGCAATACACTTAGCGGCATTTCGTCCGCGCTCACGTTGTGAGTTCAAATTCCGCCGAGCTCAACTTCGCCTTTTTTTTTGTGCGTGGGAGGTCAACAGTTGAGTGCTGGGTGCCGATGTAATCAACTTATCCCCCACCCAAATTTCAGGTCTTGTGTATATAATATAAAGGATTATCTAATATACGTAAGGCTGCGAACTGGCAGAGTTGTTAGAAACACCGACCAAACTTGATTAACGGCATTTCGTCCGTCTTCACGTTCTGAGTTCAAATTCCGCGCTGGTCGACTTTGCCTTTCATCTTTTTGGGGATCGATAAAATAAGTACCAGTTGAGTGCTGGAGTCAAATTTGGTGGCCTTGTATCAAAATTTTAAACCGTTATTTCTTGTGTTC
>NC_142937.1:78297024-78312024 GCF_046866305.1 Octopus bimaculoides | reverse complement strand
TAGGTCAGTTACATGACATATGAGTAGTCCGTATAACGACGACGGAGGCAGCAAGCGCAGATTCATCTTTTCCGTTGTACTCCGTCTCCGTCAAGCCGAAGACAATGCTGTATACTCAATCATACAATGCTGATTCGTTTGGAATGCAATGTCGCTATCTTGACATACTGCATTCTATGCACTGTCCAGACTATAGCAGTACAGCTGTAGACCCGAGTGGTCGTCACGACGGAGCCGAGTAAAGTGGATTTGGTCACAGCGTAGTAGTTACTATTCTTCTCCCCGTTGTTGTTGGTGTGCATTCCAGAACAGTGTCCGAAATTAGTAAGGTTATTGGTGTTGCATATATTTTGTGGCTAATTGCTCCTGACATTTAACTGTTTTGAACGGGACAGATATTGTTTCTAGAATTTTGTAATAGTCTCCTATGGTATTGTATGTGTATCTGGGTATTGCCGGGAGTTGAAACATGTTACATGAAAAGCAAAACAAAACAACAACAAAAATGTGCTCCTTTCATACCCAGGGGGAAAAAATCTTTCGCTTTTATTTTCGTAACATAAATTTATCTCTGTCCTCTTTTCATATAACAAAACATTGGTGACCATATCAGATTTACATTTCGAAGTTTCTAAATTCTTAAGAAGTAAACAACATACGATTCTCGCTGATAAGAAGAAAGCTTTTAAAATCGATCACCAAATTCGAAGCTTGCTTTGATGTGACGATAAGACATCTGTCATGCTTTCAGAAGATGTAGGTTTAAGAAGAGCAGGCAAGCTTTTGACTTTTTAACCCAGTGTTGTAGAGGCTATTTTTTACATCTTTATCCAGGTCGAGTTCCGCCGTTAAAAAACGATTAATTTCATTGGAAAAGATAGTTTAGTCTCATAAGCATCTTTCTTCATGCGTACATTTAATATTTATTATACTTACATTGAGTAATACGGCGAGTTGGCTATGGCGGCAAGTTGGGCTGAGACTAATCCGTTACGGACAGTTGACTAATTACCAAACATTTTCATATCTCACCAACAAAAGTGTTGTTGCTGCTCTTCCTGTTGTTGATTGTTGTTATTGATGGTGGTGCTGGTGGTGCTGGCGGTGGAGCTGCTGTTGCTGTTATTGCTGGTGTTGTTTTTATTGCTATTGTTGATTTTGTTTTGCTGTCTAGCTTGATTGAACAGACCTTGTGGTCAAAGGCGTTAAGATTATAGAATTATTATTTTATTGATCTGATATTCTACCATTTTTCATATAATTCAATTAATGTTCATTATTCATTATTTAATTCTTCTTCTTCTTCTTCTTCTTCTTCTTCTTCTTCTTCTTCTTCTTCTTCTTCTTCTTCTTCTTCTTCTTCTTCTTCTTCTTCTTCTTCTTCTTCTTCTTCTTCTTCTTCTTCTCATTATTATTATTATTATTAGTAGTAGTAGTAGTAGTGGTAGTAGTAGTAGTACCTTTTTATCATATTTTTACAGCACGCCGGACAAAATGCTTAGCAGTATTTTGTCTGTCTTTACTCTCTGAGTTCAAACTCCGTCTAAGTACCAGTTGAACTCGATGCAGTCGAGTTACCCCCTCCTCTTCAAAAATTGCTAGCATTGTGCCAAATTTGAAATCATCATCATCGTCGTCATCATCATCAACATCATCATCATCATCATCATCATCATCATCATCATCATCATCATCATCATCATCACCATCATCATCATCATCAACATTATTATTATTTTGGTTTGGCTCGGGTTCGGTTTTAGTCTTGGTAGCATTTAAGCGGACAGCGGATTACTACCTGTGTCCTTAGGTATTCACAAGTTTTCAGCAGTCTTCCAAGTGCTTAGAACCCTCCTGATAATCCTTGCTGTCCCTAAGAGACAAACTTTCTGTAGGAGCTCTAACGGACATTCTATTACAATCGCCTTCAGCTATTTGTCTGTATCTTTGCTTACTATTCACAGCACACCAAATATTATAGGCACGACCTTTACTGTTGGCATGCTCCAAATTCTTCCTATTTCAAAGCTTGAAGTTTGTTTTTGTTTTTTTTTCTTCTTTCTTTTCGATCCTGGAATCAAACGGGCATGATGAGTCGATAAGTAAGCAACTTCACTTTTCCTTATCTATAATTGTTATCTCTGGTCTATTATCTTGGATAATTCACCTCTGGTCAAACATGGGTGTTTCGTTCAACATCTTTAAATAACCCTTATTCAGGGACCTTTTGAGTGGGATGGGCTACTCGACCTGAAGAAAATTCAAATTAGGCCCCACCTGCGAGGTCATGCACTGTTTATCTTGATATGTGATCATCATGTCGCGCACATATGGTTGTGATGCATTTGCCTGGCGTACCCTTCATCAGACGGGTAATCATGATGGGTATACTGGGTTTCGTATATTTTACCCGTGTCACTTTGATGGTATGCACTGCACTGTCACTCAATAATAATAATAATAATGAAAATAATAATAATCCTTTCTACTATTGGCACAAGGCCTGAATCTTGGGGCAGGAGTTAAGTCGATTACATCTACCCCAGTGTTTCACTGGTACTTATTTTATTGACCCCTATTGGATGAAAGGCAAAATCGACTTCAGTGGAATTTGAACTGAGAACGTAGCGACAGACGGAATACCAGTGGGAATTTTGCCCGGCGTGCTACCAATGCTGCTAGCTTAATAATAATAATAATAATAATAATAATAATAATAATAATAATAATAATAATAATAATCAGTATTATTTGGTAAAGTTTGATATTTTGATACTGAAACGTTAATTCCTTATGTAACATTTTGTTCTTTTTTAAAAATTTCTTCAGATGTTTCTTTATTTGTTCATATTTATATAGATACATCCCACTTGTTTTAAAGAACCGCTTGAGCACATTTAGGAAATGAATGGATGTGCCTACTAAAGCACTTGCTCAGAGAATCACTATTGATTTCTTGAAGTTGAAATCTGAACAAAAATAAGAGAGGGCAAAGGCAAAATAAAACAAGAATGTTATGGGTTTATGTAACCTTCGTGCCTTTTCTCTGCATAATTTCAACTTCGTGCACTTTCTGGACATTGGTATGTGTGAGAATGTGTTTATATGAAGCATTTATATTTATAATACTACTTGTAGTTTTGTACATTTTACCTATGTATTTTCATATAGACAAGTCTAATCAACTATAAAAGCAAAGACAAAACATGGAATGAGCAGTTACATTTTTCCTTCTAGTGTTCAGGTATTAAAAGAAACCTCTTTTCATACCATGAAATCGCATCAAGAAATCCAGAAACTCATCTATGCGAAACTATTGTTTGTTCTATCAAAATTACATCGTTAACCCTTCTGGCATTCAGTCAAACTGCACTGACAGAAAGCTCCTATAATAAATTTTTATGCTATAAATTTTATGCTAGCACAATTTTTATGCCAGCATGAATCCATACGTACTCTTGCGAATTTTGATTGACGATAAATATGAATATTATATTCCTATAGACGAATATGCATACAAACTACATATATACATATGTATACATGCATGCATGTATGTATGTATGTATGTATGTATACACACACACATATATACATATATATATATATATATACATATATATGCATATACTAAACATATATGTATATATATATATGTGTGTGCGTTTGTGTATGTGTATATATATAGAGAAAGACAGTGACAGAGAGGGAGAGGGAGATGGAGAGAGATGGAGACCGAGTATGAGAGAGTAAATGAGTGAGTGAGTGAGATATAAACAGCGATATGCTTTTACTTCCTGGATAGAAAAAAGAGCGATAAGCCGAACTAGTTTCAATCACTAATGGGAATTCATCAGTCTCTGGTTATTCTCTTTAACCGTCCACTGAAACACAGCTTATAAACCCACGATTGCTAAGAGTTAAATAAATTGAATAAATCCATTTTCATAAATAACGCATTCTTGGCAGCCATTTCGATTAGTAAACTACTGGTCCGTTAACAGGTTTTGGTTTAAACGCTATACTGTAACAGAGCATATATCTTTACATATAATCACACATTAAATGCAATCGGTAGACAGATGTAAACACCTTGTGCGTGTATATGCTCACACACACACACACACACACACACACACACACACACACACACACACACACACACACACACACACACACACACACATATATATATATATATATATATATATATATTAATATACACAGCCGGTTAAGGTGGTGAGCTGGTAGAAACGTTAGCACGACGGCTGAAATGCCTACTGGTATTTCGTCTGTCTTTATGTTCTGAATTCAAATTCCACCGAGGTCGACTTTGCCTTTCATCCTTTCGGGGTCGATATATTAAGAACCAGTTGTGTACTGAGGATCGATCTAATCGACTGGCCTCCCCCTCCCCCAAAATTTCGGGTCTTGTGCCTAGAGTAGAAAAGAATATAAACAGCAGGCTTCAATGTTTCGCCAAAAAAAAAAAAAAAGAATTATGTTATATTTAGTGACAATGATCTTGTTAAATGTTTTCCCTTTGTTTTTATATATATATATATATATATATATATATATATATATATATATATATATATATATATATATATATATATATATATATATATATATATATATATATATATATATATATATATATATATATATAGGAAAAATAGAAGTTGAAAATGCACTGACAATAGTTAAAATATTTTTTTTTATATATCTAAAGCTTTAACCGCTTTCACAGTTTACACAGATATTCAAAGAGTTCTAATAGAAAGACGTGGCTTATGTTGCAGCTGTCTTGCTTCTGACTAGTGTTTGAAGCTTTCCCTATTTTTATAGGGAGTTCATGGCTCAAATTTGTATATGTTTTGAATAGGATTTGGTTGGCAGACGATAGTTACGTGACTGGTCTTCGAAATTTTTGTAGGTTCCCCTCTACATCCGTGTGTTAGTATCAAGCGACAATGTTGTGCATCGTAAGTTAAGGCTGACACGGTTGACTGAACATGTCCAAACAATCAAGACTCTGAATGTTTTCTGTCAAGCGTTTGTAAAGATTGAACACATGATTAATTTTATAACCTTTTGTACGTTTCCCGCTACGTTCGTACGTTCGTGCGTTAGTATCACGTGACAGTATATTTTTCGCCCAAAAAGAAGGCGGACACGGTTGAGTGAACATGTTTAGTTATAATGAAGGCACTCCAAAATTAATCTGTCTGGTGAGAGATTGGACAGGAGTCGTTTGTATGTAGTCCAGTGAGTAAAGTTGAGTGTGTAGCTTCCTCATGATAAGTGACGGAATGAATTTTGTGTGTAATAGTTACATGTGTATCTACTCTGTTAAAGTTTATTAAGTCTCGGTTTGTACTTTCGTGTGAAAATATTTTCTTTGTTTATCCGTGGTTCATCTGTGGTGTTCGCTGAACGTAGGTAGAGTGGGAAGACCTGGAACTTAGTGGGGGGGCTTATATTGCATTATGTCTATGTGTCCACTCATTGGAATCTGTCTAGTACTAGGGTCTCATATTTGTTGTCGGTGGATGGTCAGTCTATTTCTTAGAGTAAGCTTTGTTTGACCCATGTAAGTTTCATTAGATCTTTGATATTTGATAGCATATATTAAATTCCTTGAAGGACATGTGAGGTGATTTTTTTACGGTAAAAGTTGGTCCTGATTTGAATTCGTATGTTGTGTCTTCAATAAGGTTGATGCAGGTCCCGCAATTGGGGCGGCCACACTTTTTGACTGTTGATGTAGGAATTGTGGAAAGTAATTTGGCACTTGTGAGGAAATTTTTGTGGGACTTCGATTGTTTTTTACTTTTGATTATTTTGTGTATTTCGAATGTTTGTTTCATTCTTGGGTCTTGTTTTAGTAGTGGGATGTTCTGGTGGATAATATTGTAAACCTATTTCTTGGGTTGTGTGTTGTAACAAAGGGTAGAGTCTTGGATGTATTTGGAGTGTTTTTCGTAGTTCTTCTGTCTTACTATGGTGTGTATCCTTATCTGCGCATGCGTTTGCCTCTGTATCTGTGTGTGCGTGCGGGAGTGTGTGTACGGGTGTCTATGTATCTTGTATGTGTGTTTTGTGTATGTATATATGGGTTCACTTACTATATCATTTGTATCTGTGCCCTTTATATAGTTGTGTGTGTGTGTGTGTGTGTGTGTGTATGTGTGCGTGTATATATATATATATATATATATATATATATATATATATATATATATATATATATATATATATATATATATGTATATATATATGGGTTTATGTATTATACTCTTTGTAAGTGAATCTTGTTTGTCCCATTGTCTTTAGTCGTCATGCTGTGTAGTTTGGTGGTGGTGGTGGTGGTGGGGTGTTATTGCTGCATTCGTATTTTCTGTTGATGCTCGGTCTGTCTATTACTGTGTGTGGCCTCTGTAATCTATCTAGGTGTCGTCTCTCTTCTATGCATTGGTAATACCTTTACATTTATGTTATTAACCGAGTCTTTATGTCCTAATTGCGCATGTAGGTAGAGCACTGACGAGCTTTTCTCTTCTTTCAAGTCATACTAGTATTCACCTATCTGCTCCCCTATGCTACGTACCGTCTCTCCACTGTAATTTGTTGTCTCCCTTATGTAAATTGTCTTGTTTCTGCATCGTCCTTCAATATATCGTATGCTATAGACTACATTCCTAATCTAACAGTTAACTTGTGGGTTCATCCTATATAATACTCAGATATTCTCCGTACATGGAGACCTACTGAATGGATATGTTATGTTCTCCAGATCAGGGATTTTATGGGGTTCCTGACCTTTCTACTACTTTAATCCGTAGACAATGAGCATAAAATAAGAACAATAATAAACAAGTAAAGAATGAATATATAGTGCGTGTGTTCATTTGGCAAAAATATGACCATCCCGAAATATAACAATATATGCTTCAACACAGGATTTTACATCAGGGAACTTGCAAAACAAATACATGAACGTGTATGTGTTTATACAGGGTGATCAACCCAAATGTAGGTATATATTTTACTTAAATTTAATTAACATTTCTTTTCTTATTTTAGAAATGTAGTGCTCTTAACAGTTAAGATAGTACTGAAGCTAATTTATACTTGAATTTTAATATACCTGGTGCGTTTTACTAGTTTAACTAAGGGTAGGATAATGGAGAAATTTAGTATTATTATTGATTTCAAATGTTGGCACAAGGCTAGCGATTATATCGACACCAATGCTCGACTGGTTCTTATTCTATCGACCCCGAAAGGATGGAAAGGCGAAGTCAACCACGACGGAATTTGAACATAAAACGTAAGGACGAACGAAATGCCGCCAAGCGTTATTCCCTGCGTCTTGACTCGGAACTTAAAGACGGACAAAATTTTGCTAAGAATTTTGCCTGGAATGTTAACGATTTTGCCAACTCACCACCTAGGCTAGTTCTGCTATTAATAACGCATCCATTGCTTTTATCAATGGGATATTTAAACGAATTAAAAGTATTCCAATGTTGTTAATTCCTAGCTGGTAATTGTGATTTATTAGCAGACATATGTTTGTTTTAGTACGTTTATTAGTTTGTTAGTGATTTATACAAGCAGAAATAAATCGGCTGAGCTAAACATTTTAATGGTTGCTGCAGATATTTTTTTTACTTGTTTCAGTAATTAGACTGAGGCCATGCTGGAACGCTAACTTGAAGAATTTTTAGTCAAACGAATCAACTCCAGTACTTATTTTTTAAGCATTGTCCTTATTCTATCAGTCTCTTATTGCCGAACCGCTAAGTTACGAAGACGTAAATACACCAACACCAGTTGTCAAGCGGTAGTGGCAGACAAACACTGATACAAATGCGCGCGAACACACACACACGCACACACATACATACACACACACACATACGACGGGCTTCTTTCAGTTTCCATATTCCAAATCATCTACTCACAAGACTTTAGTCGACCCCAGGCTATTGGAGACACTTTCCCAAGATGCCACGCAGTCGGACTGAACAAAGAACCATGTGGTTGGAAAGAAAACTTCTTGCCACACAGTCTCATTGATGGGATATTTTTATTCTTAACTTAACGAAAATATGCCCAGGCGATCTCGTAGCTAATAGAAATGGAGATGCGGAAAATGAGGTTAAGCATTTAGATGTCAAAGTAGTATGGATAATAAGTTTATAACAAGCATTTAATAAAACTGATAGTTTTAATTTTCGTATTGTATCTTTGCCCTGAGCATTTATGTAGAAGTCGGTTAAGAATAGGATATAATGAGTTCTCCAGTCACGTTATTATATATGATAGAATTATAAATAAATTTGATGTAGTTGTAGACAGAGCAAGGCTGTTAATGAAGCGTATGGAAGAACAAGATTACGTTAGGAAATTGTTATAATTTCTGTTGCTCGGGTAGACATAATAAAAATTTGAAAAGTTTAGGAAGAATTTCTACGTTTTCAATTATGAGAGTGCGCTGAAAAGTTCATAGGCCATCTATGAAGGAGTGATGCTAGAGCTGTGATATCTTGCTTGCATTGCTTTCACCTCTTCCTATTAATAAATGTATTGTTTTTATTTCAGCTAAACTATCATCTGACTTTTCAAAGAAGACTTCAAAATTACGTAGTAGTGACTTCTCTTGAAAATGGACAAAAATTGGCATTGTCGTGTTATCAAGGACCTGCAGAAAAAAGCTTTGGCTTCCAATAAAATTTATGCTGACATGGTTGTTACAGTAGGGGGTGACGTTCCATGTTTATCAACACAACAAAAGTGAGATGCTGAATTTAGGAAGGGAAGGAGAGTCTTGAAATCGATGGCCCAAGGTTTAGACGTCCTGCAACTGCTACCACCGAGGAAATATTTTCATCGTGTTCACTACATGGTGATGGATGACAGGCGAATGGCTATAAATTAAACAGCCAATGCTATTAGCAGATCCTGTAAGAAAGTTGAGAATAATCTGCACAATGAAGTTGGCATGACGAACGTTTCTGTTCGGTGGGTGCCACGTTTTCTGACACTTGATCAAAAGCGCATCGGGTTGATCACATCATGGGAAAATCTGACATTGCTTGAGGCAGATTCAGTTGGTTTCCTTGAACGTTTCCTAGCCAAGGATGAGTGATGGTTTCATCACTTTCAGCCACAGACAAAGAGACAATCGATGTAGAGGAAACGCCCCTTCTCATTTGCTCTAAAGGAGGCCAAGGTCGTTTCATCTGCAGGGAAGGTGATAGCCTCAGATTTTTGTGATGCAAAAGCATTGTGCTTATTGACTATCTTCAAAGAGGTCACACTATCAATAGAGACTACTATGCCAACTTGCTGAGGCAGTTACGAGAGGCTATCAAGAAGGAGAAGAAAGAAAGAAAAACTGACGAAAGGGGTTTTTGTTTCATTAGGGCAATACTCCAGCACACAAGTCATTGGTTTCAATGGTTGCTGTGCATGACTGTGGCTTTGAACTGGTTGATCGCCCTCCTTATTCTCCTGAGTTGACTCTATCTGACAATCATCTGTTCCTAACATGAAAAACATTTGGTAGTGACGATGACGTCATATCTGTTGTTAACTCTTTTGACCAACAGGATGAAAGATTCTTCACCAATGAGATCCAAGCACAGAAACCCCAGTAGAAGAAGTGTGTGGACTGCAAGGAGGACTATGTTGAAAAATAAACCTCATTTGGTCACATTCCATGACAGTATCTTAGTAAGCCTATGAACTTTTCAGCCGATCCGCGTAATATGAGTGCCATGTTATTTATACTAAAACTATTTTCCGTTCGTTTTTCTTTTTTATGTTTTAAACATCTCATGAAATGCTTGATGGCGGGCGATGTTGGTTTTGATATTTTCTATAGTTTATTTATTTATTGCGTTTATAATAAAACTGACAGCTTTTATCTTTAGTTCTACATCCTTGCATAGGCATTTAAGCAGAAATCCATTAAGAGTAGGATATAAAATGTTCTCCAGTCAAGCTATTAGATACGATAAAATTATCAACAGAGTCGATGCTTTTGTAGAAAGAACAAGCTGTTGATGAAACATATGGAGAGGCATGGTTCCGTTGGAAAATTGTTAGTTAAAAGTTTTAACTAATGCTTGGGGAGACGTAATAAAGCTTTGGAAAATATTTAGGGTAAATTCTAGTTTCCTGCTTAGTATCACACTTCGTAATGTTTAGTTTTATATGGCGTTAACATTGAGATTTGTTATTCTGCATCTGTGTCTCTGGTTATTTTGCACGTATGTCGTCATATGTTATTGTGTACGACGTCATTTCCGTTAAGAAGTAGTTTCTGAACTCCGCTCTAAGATTACTAAAAAAATTTGTTCCTTCGTCCTTCGAAGACGCGGAAGCCGTAAATCTTCGCTTTCATCGTAACACATGGGTGCTTTGTTGTTTACGTGGAAAATATTTTCGTTACGGTTAGTTCGTGCCTAATATGTATATCTACTTGTAAGTAGCATTCGCCCCCAAATGGGACTTCATTAGGTTGGCAAAAAATCGTTACTTTAAAGTGCTGCTACTTAATATCTCTCCTTGAGAGATTTAGGGACAACAATGTTTCTATTTTATTAGATCAGTGACTGTGAGTCACTTAGACAATTATATATATATTTTCGAAGGAGTGTTTAGCAGCGCCATCTCAGCCGAAGAGTTATTCTGTGCCGACGACGAAGAGAAAGAACCTTGAAACCGTACGGTCCACAGATATTGCTTCGTACTGGATGGGGATGCTAACCTACCCTGTTCGAAAATATAGGGACACAGATTGTGTGTCGTATAGCCAGTTGGAACAGATGTCTCTCGGGGGCTAAACAACAGTGGCATTCGCCCCAAAATGGGGCTGGCACATTAAGTTGGCAAAAAATCGTTACTTTATATACACACACACACACACACACACACACACACACACATATATATATATATATATATATATATATATATATATATAGAGAGAGAGAGAGAGAGAGAGAGAGAGAGAGAGAGAGAGAGTGAGAGAGAGAGAGAGAGAGAGTGAGAGAGAGTGAGAGAGAGAGAGAGAGAGAGAGAGAGGCAGATGGACAGATAGACAGATAGATAAATAGATAGATATACATACTACATACAGGGAGATGCTGAGAAGTATCTGGCTTTCAGGGTATCACGAAAGGCCTGGTTGGAGGCCCAAACTTGCGAGTTCTTTTACAGGGTTTAGAAAATCTGGAGCACCGTTGCAATAAGTGTGTGAATCTGAGAGTGAAATATGTTGAATAAAATCATATTTACCCGATCCTCCTGTACCTTCTTTTACCCAAAGCCAGGAACGTTTCAGCACCTACTCGAAAACACACACACACACACACACACACACACACACACACACACACACACACACACACACACACACACGCACACACACTCTCTCTCTCACACACACACGCACACACAGACACACACACACACACACATATTCTTTTATTCTTTTATTTGTTTCAGTCATTTAACAAATCGACCCCAGGGCTTATTCTTTGTAAGCTTAGTACTTATTCTATCGGAACCTTTTTTCCGAACCACTAAGTTACGGGGGCGTAAACGCACCAACATCAGTTGTCAAGTGATGGTGGGGGGGACAAACACAGACACACAAACATATGCGCGCACACACACACATACACACACACACACACACACACACACACACATACACACACACACACACACACACACACATATATATACGACGGGCTTCTATCAGTTTCCATCTACCAAATCCACTCACAAGGCTTTAATCGGCCCGAGGCTATAGTAGAAGACACCTATCCAAGGTTCCACGCAGTGGGACTCAACTCGGAACCATGTGGTAGGCAAGCTATTTACCACACAGCCACACCTGCGCTTATATATATATAGCAATAAAAGTTTTAGTTCATATTCTTTAATTAACTTACATGTTTAGCAGTTCTGGAAAAATATATTCCCTTGTGCTTGATTATGTTTGTTACCTGGTGAAGCCAGAGTACGTTATTCCTTTGACAATTCTTATTTTTCCATATGCTGCTTATAGCTTAATTTTTTCGATTTATATTTTTAATAACTTTTGTTTGCTATGTTTAGTTTGGATTTATGAATTATAGATTTCGTTAGCAATGTCCTTTTGTATTTATTTTCTCAATTTTCTATGCGCGATTTAATTTCTAATTTCATAGCTGCTTTTATGTGACTATCCATGTTGGAGTTCTTTTGTTTCAAAATATTCTTTATAACTTACTAACAGCAGGTGTCAACTTAACAAGAACATCGAGCATATGTTTGAACTTTTGTCTACTACTCTCAAGCAGCATCTATAATTTTGATGCTGTTGGCATCACCGGATTGAATATGTCGAAAGCATAAAGATATTCGTTTGGCAGCAGAAGATGGAATATATAGTCTTGTTTATTTGTATATGTTTTTCGGTGTAAGCATTTAATATCTCATGTCCTCAGTGGTGATTAAGAGTTGTCTTCCATTGAGATTCTAGTTCCACTATGGGTTAAACTTGTTCAAGGGATCTATAGTTTATGGTGGTGTTGCTTCATGTATGTATGTATATATATATATATATATATATATATATATATATATATATACACTTCTACTTTTACAGTGCTTTATTTTACTGGAAAGTAATACATTTATATTGCAATATTTTATTTTTCATTGAAAACTTTTTCACTGTTCTCGTTCTGGTAATGGCCAAGCGTTCAGACGAGTATACAGCATTGGTGTAACAACGACCTCAAACCCACAAGAGTAAACAAGAGAGACAGAGACAGACAGAAACAAGAGCACCTCCCAGGATGTCATCGCTCTTAAACTCCACCAGCCCTTTATAAAATGCCGTGGTGGTATTTCCGCTGCTGGCTTTGCCCACCTTGTGTATTAGTACGAGTGCCTTTTAATCCAATCGGTTGTAAATTCCCCCAAGGTTGCCGGTCTTGGAAAGAATTCCTCTGCAAACGAATTCCACACCTGGCCAGCATCCAGGTATAGCCAGAGATGCCTTAACCTCAGTGCATGCGTGCACATCAATAGCCACAGCAGCCCTAACCCAGTAACTTGGTATAGATACCATTTGTTTTGATTAAGTTGCAGTGCTTGAACAACTGCTCCATGTTAACATTCATTTCTATTAAATTTCCGCCTACAGCGGCCGAAAAACTGGGCTTTTCCTTATCTCCCTTTTGTATTTTTTCAACATTAGCTGCCCTTTCCATCTCAGGGAAATCCTTCTTTGATAATAAATTAAATTCCATTTGCAAAAAAATGATTTCCTTCAACAGGAATAAACACACAAATTTTCAAAAATAATTTTGTCAAAAATGACAAAAACTAATATTTTTACCCTGCAACAGGTAAAAATTAACAGGAACAAAACAGTCCAACAGTAATAATTTTCTAACAAGGCACAATTTTCTGCCCCGTAGGGCGAAAATTACCGTTCAGAAAATGGTGAGACCTTAAATTCAACAAGTGTAACAAACAGTGCAATGACAATAAACATTAAACAGAATGAACTCACAAAGCAGCAGCACTCGAGATGTAAGCAAGAGAGGAAACTCTGAACAGACTGAATAAAGCTTGTAACTTAATATATAATTCAACCGAAACGTTGACTGATTTGCGCTAGTAGATCACCCATCGAAAAATAACGAAGTAATGGCGTAAAGCAGTATTTACGTATAATCACAATTTAGGTTAATTGAAATATGTTTGTCACGTATTTCAACTGCCAAAGGCAAATACACTGCAGATACCGTGCAGAATAATCTCTCTTTTGGTAAAAAGGTGGGAAAACACCCAGTTCGTTCAGTTTCGCCATCTTTCGAGAATCTCTGACGTCAATATTTCGAGTTTCTCGATCGGGCGATCAATTAGCGCAAATCAGTCAACGTGTTGGCTGAATTATATGTAAAGCTACAAGCTTTATTTAGTTCGTTCAGAGTTGCCTCTCTTAGGTACATCTCATCGACATGAGTCTACAAACTCGGAACATCGATGTCTGAGATTCCCGATAGATGCCGACACAGAACGAACTGGATGTTTTCACACCTTTTTACCATAAGAGAGATATTTTCTCCACGGTAACTGCAGTGTATTTGCCTTTAGCAGTTGAAATATGTGACAAACATATTTTAACTAACCTAAATTGTGATTATACATAAATACTGCTTTACGCCATTACCTGGTTATATCTATTATATATGTGTGCGTGCGTGCGTGTGTGTGTGTGTGAGTATGTGTGTTTGTGTATGTATGTCTGTATATATATATGAATGTATATATGTATATATATGTATATATACATAAATGCATGTACGTATACATAACCTGGTTCGTTAAATTTTTTTATTACAATTGTATACTATACTACAGCATATATCTATGGATTTTAGGCAACTCTGTATATAATGGACGAAGAAAAATACGTACCTTGTCTTTACACTCAAAATTTTTGTGGACAAAAAAAGAGATGAATATTAAACAGATTACTTTCAATCCTGTGTTGGGAGCTCATCGGCGACCGTTTACTTTTTTAACTGTCCACTGTTACATTGCTTATAAATCCATCGCTAATGAGTGTTTAAGCAGATCGGATAAACCCAAACCAGCGGCCAGAATGACGCTATGTATACAAATTCATCTGATCTACTTAAGCTCTTAGTAAGAGTGAATATATAAGCAATATCTTCGCGGAGAATTAAAGAAAGTATTAAGTCGCTAATGATCTCCCAACAGAGGAAGGAAAATAATCCGCAAAACTCTTCGTCTATGCATTATATTCAGTACTGCTTATTCTGTTCTATAGTACAGATTAGCATCGAAACAACGCATTAGAACACCCCACACACACAAACACACATTGTACTAAATGTACGGTCTAAATATTCTTCGAATATATACTTCGAATCACGTGAGGGACAGGTTCCG
>NC_142937.1:78289524-78292024 GCF_046866305.1 Octopus bimaculoides | reverse complement strand
CTTAGCCAGGCGGCGCTGCTGACTGTCTGCTCGAAGGTTATTTATCTAATTTCAGTGGAATCTATCCACTGGTTTTCAGAAATAGAGTTATTAATATTTCTAAGTCTCTCTAAAGGAGACTACGGCAGCGGTACTGGAAATTAATAGTTATCGCCAAGCCAACATGGCAGTCCCAAAATTAGGACGAAAGCTGCCGTGAATTAGCTCCAAGAAGCCATCGCCTCTAGCTAGCTATGTGACACACGAAACCTGTGTCCTTTATAACCTTCGAACAGGGGAGGTCAGCAGTGTCCCCCTGCTGGTTTGGCATCTGCAGACTAGACTAGTTTCAGGGTGTTGCCCCTTGTCAATGCAGAGTAGCCAAGCCTTAGCCAGGCGGCGCTGCTGACTGTCTGCTCGAAGGTTATTTATCTAATTTCAGTGGAATCTATCCACTGGTTTTCAGAAATAGAGTTATTAATATTTCTAAGTCTCTCTAAAGGAGACTACGGCAGCGGTACTGGAAATTAATAGTTATCGCCAAGCCAACATGGCAGTCCCAAAATTAGGACGAAAGCTGCCGTGAATTAGCTCCAAGAAGCCATCGCCTCTAGCTAGCTATGTGACACACGAAACCTGTGTCCTTTATAACCTTCGAACAGGGGAGGTCAGCAGTGTCCCCCTGCTGGTTTGGCATCTGCAGACTAGACTAGTTTCAGGGTGTTGCCCCTTGTCAATGCAGAGTAGCCAAGCCTTAGCCAGGCGGCGCTGCTGACTGTCTGCTCGAAGGTTATTTATCTAATTTCAGTGGAATCTATCCACTGGTTTTCAGAAATAGAGTTATTAATATTTCTAAGTCTCTCTAAAGGAGACTACGGCAGCGGTACTGGAAATTAATAGTTATCGCCAAGCCAACATGGCAGTCCCAAAATTAGGACGAAAGCTGCCGTGAATTAGCTCCAAGAAGCCATCGCCTCTAGCTAGCTATGTGACACACGAAACCTGTGTCCTTTATAACCTTCGAACAGGGGAGGTCAGCAGTGTCCCCCTGCTGGTTTGGCATCTGCAGACTAGACTAGTTTCAGGGTGTTGCCCCTTGTCAATGCAGAGTAGCCAAGCCTTAGCCAGGCGGCGCTGCTGACTGTCTGCTCGAAGGTTATTTATCTAATTTCAGTGGAATCTATCCACTGGTTTTCAGAAATAGAGTTATTAATATTTCTAAGTCTCTCTAAAGGAGACTACGGCAGCGGTACTGGAAATTAATAGTTATCGCCAAGCCAACATGGCAGTCCCAAAATTAGGACGAAAGCTGCCGTGAATTAGCTCCAAGAAGCCATCGCCTCTAGCTAGCTATGTGACACACGAAACCTGTGTCCTTTATAACCTTCGAACAGGGGAGGTCAGCAGTGTCCCCCTGCTGGTTTGGCATCTGCAGACTAGACTAGTTTCAGGGTGTTGCCCCTTGTCAATGCAGAGTAGCCAAGCCTTAGCCAGGCGGCGCTGCTGACTGTCTGCTCGAAGGTTATTTATCTAATTTCAGTGGAATCTATCCACTGGTTTTCAGAAATAGAGTTATTAATATTTCTAAGTCTCTCTAAAGGAGACTACGGCAGCGGTACTGGAAATTAATAGTTATCGCCAAGCCAACATGGCAGTCCCAAAATTAGGACGAAAGCTGCCGTGAATTAGCTCCAAGAAGCCATCGCCTCTAGCTAGCTATGTGACACACGAAACCTGTGTCCTTTATAACCTTCGAACAGGGGAGGTCAGCAGTGTCCCCCTGCTGGTTTGGCATCTGCAGACTAGACTAGTTTCAGGGTGTTGCCCCTTGTCAATGCAGAGTAGCCAAGCCTTAGCCAGGCGGCGCTGCTGACTGTCTGCTCGAAGGTTATTTATCTAATTTCAGTGGAATCTATCCACTGGTTTTCAGAAATAGAGTTATTAATATTTCTAAGTCTCTCTAAAGGAGACTACGGCAGCGGTACTGGAAATTAATAGTTATCGCCAAGCCAACATGGCAGTCCCAAAATTAGGACGAAAGCTGCCGTGAATTAGCTCCAAGAAGCCATCGCCTCTAGCTAGCTATGTGACACACGAAACCTGTGTCCTTTATAACCTTCGAACAGGGGAGGTCAGCAGTGTCCCCCTGCTGGTTTGGCATCTGCAGACTAGACTAGTTTCAGGGTGTTGCCCCTTGTCAATGCAGAGTAGCCAAGCCTTAGCCAGGCGGCGCTGCTGACTGTCTGCTCGAAGGTTATTTATCTAATTTCAGTGGAATCTATCCACTGGTTTTCAGAAATAGAGTTATTAATATTTCTAAGTCTCTCTAAAGGAGACTACGGCAGCGGTACTGGAAATTAATAGTTATCGCCAAGCCAACATGGCAGTCCCAAAATTAGGACGAAAGCTGCCGTGAATTAGCTCCAAGAAGCGATAACTATTAATTTCCAGTACCGCTGCCGTAGTCTCCTTTAGAGAGACTTAGAAATATTAATAACTCTATTTCTGAAAACCAGTGGAT
>NC_142937.1:78282024-78284524 GCF_046866305.1 Octopus bimaculoides | reverse complement strand
TGGTAGAAGAGGCTAGTTGTTGATACCATCGATCTCAGTGCCCAACAGGTATTTATTTTATCGACTCGGAATAGATAAAAGGAAAATTCGACTTCGCGGGTATTTAAATTAAAAACGTGAAATCTAGATAAGCATTTTTATCGTTGTGCTAACTACTCTGCCAGCTCGCCGTTTTATCTGACAGCCTAATTAATATACAGTGAAAATACATCCTGCCAGTGATGTTTTACGGTAGTGAAACATGGGCTCTCAACACTACCATCACGAACGCCCACGGAAAATAGAACAAATCATGATTGGCATCACATTACGGGACAAGAAAACCAGCGCCTGGATTCGACAGCATACGAGAATCAGCGGCATCATAAGAAACCATGAAGGAAAACAAGTATAGATAGGTTGGTCACATCACACGACTGAAGGATAATAGAAAGACAATCAGGTTGACGAATGGACACCAAAACAATGGACAAGATCAAGAGGCCTACCGAAAACAAGATGGTGAGATGATCTCACCCACTACCTGGGACCTACATGACCACGATTGCCTGAGACAGACTTGAAGGAGCCCAGAGAGGAGTTTCTCTTTCCCGAGCGTTGAAGACATAGATATTATTATTATTATTATTATTATTATTATTATTATTATTATTATTATACAGCGAAATTTGGCATGCATGAACTGTTTGGAAGCCTGCCGTCGTATATGATGTACTGGCATCTAAAAAGTCCACTCGGTCTTGTCCCTTACTATGTTATGCTGATTCTAGCTGAGATTTATCTGTAAAGGATATACATACTTGTGGTATACTGAACCACTCACACATACAGGGCTTGGACAATATAATGGAAACACCTTAAAATTTAAAACAAATTTATTTTAATATAGGGTAGGACCGCCTTTGGCAGTAATTACAGCTGAAATTCTACGAGCTATGGACTGGTACAAAGTTTGAATTTTTTTCAAAGGAATTTTTGTCCATTCTTCAGCTAAAACAGTCTCCAGTTCTTGTAGTGATGATGGTGGAGGATATCGACTCCTTACTTGTTTTTCTAGAAGGCACCATAAATGTTCAATAGTATTGAGATCTGGGAACTGTGGTGGCCAGATAAGATGTTCAACTTCATTAGAATGTTCCTCGTGCCATTCAGTAACAACTTTAGCTGTGTGAATTGATGCACTATCATCTTGAAAGATTGCGTTTCCCTCTAGAAACATTTCCGCAACCGTAGGATGAATTTGATCAGATAAAATGCTTAAATAGTCTGGACTATTAATTCTGCCATGAAGGAAAACCATTAGGCCGACAGATTTCCAAGATATAGCCCCCTACCCCAGATCATCACAGATCTTCCTCCATGTTTAACAGTTGGAAAAAGGCAGTCTGGGTCAAATGCTTCTTTTGGCTGTCTCAACGTGTATACTCGGCCGGTGGTCGGAAATAAGGCAAAGGATGACTCGTCCGAGAGAATAACATTCTTCCACTGCTCTAGGGACCAATTCTGTAGATCTTTACTCCACTCTAAACGCTTTGCAAAGTTTGTTTTTGAAAGTAATTGTTTTCTGATTGCAGCCCTCCCGTGAAATCCGGCTTTGTGCAGCTCCTGGCGAACAGTTTTTGTGGAAACTGGGTTCTCAAGGTGGTCATTAAGCTGTGCGGTAATTTTGGGAGCTGCATTTTTTTGATCCTTTCTAACAATTCGCGTACGAGTCTGACGGTCCCTGTCTGAAAGGTTTGGTTTTCTTCCGTAGTTTGTTGCAACGAGGAGGTTTTTCCCTCTTTCTTAAAGGCTGTCATTACTTTCGAGACAGTACTTCTTGATACACCAAACATTTCGGCTGTTTTCGTTACGCTAGAGCCTGCCATAGGAGGACCAACAATTTGACCTCTTTGAAAGTCTGATAGATCTGTAATTTTAATGAATTTTAATTACCTTTTTATGATGATATCTGAAAATAAACACCAATATTAGCAAAACATATTAAGCAACAAATAAATCAAAAAATATAAACATAAAGAAGCTTTTGACGATTTTATAGATATTTCAAAATTACGATGCTATGATGCTAGGTGTTTCCATCATTTTGTCCAACCCCTGTATACGCAGTGTATACGTAGTTCAGTTGATCGAAGAAGGAGAAAACTCATTATTGAAGCAGAGATCCATTTACTTTAAAATATATATTCACTTTAATGTATGTATGAGTGAGTAAACATACGTATATATTTATGTATGAAGGGAATAGCTTTTGTTTCAAAATTGCATTGAAGATTTGTCTCTGTTCGCGTTTAAGCTTCTTTATTAATGGTTTTTTTCACATTTCTTTTATGTTCAGTTGGGAGCAATACTGTTTTTAAATCCATTAATGTTTCCATAATAAACAATTACTCACAAATCTTCTACATGTGTGTACTTTTATATGCACATACTTAAAAAACATTCCTACACACATACACATATGTATGCATGCTTGTATGTATATATATATATATATATG
>NC_142937.1:78267024-78274524 GCF_046866305.1 Octopus bimaculoides | reverse complement strand
GTGGCCGCTTGAGATACCTAAGTGCTGTAAGTTCTCACACTCGTGGGAGCGCGTGGCTTAGTGATCATTAGATTGTGGTTTCTATTCCGGGACCGGACGACGCTTTGAGTTCTTGAGCAAAACACTTCATTTCACGTTGATCCAGTTCACTCAGCTGGCAAAAATGAGTAATCCTGTGACGAACTGACGTCCCGTCCAGGTAGAGAATTTATACGTCATGGAAATCGGAAGACCGGCTCTCATGAGTCGGCGTGACTAGAGAAGGTAAATTTGTTTTACTACCAAACTGAAGGAGTGGTCTTGATGACAACCCAAAGTCGAGAATAGTGGAGAAAAATCGTCGACAGCCTGTACTCCAAAGGGAGCGAAAAGCTAGAGCTAATAGTTGTAGCTCTTATTGTTGAGCCTCCAACCCATTCTGGATTAAACAGACTTGTCTTGAAAGACAATTCCAATCGTGACTTTACCGTCTCTTTTTTAATCTCCCCAACAGGACGTCATTGTCCAACGTAGCCTTCATTTCTTTAAAGATGGTAAGATGTGTTTTGATGGATATTGTGTTAGATGTTATTTGTAGCAGGCCTAATGATAACTTAGAGGTTAATTCCCTTGTTTGTAGTAGTAGTAGTAGTAGTAGTAGTAGTAGTAGTAGTAGTAGTAGTAGTAGTAGTAGTAGTAGTAGTAGTAGTAGCAGCAGCAGCAGCAGTAATAGGTGGTTTTGGTGTGTTTTAAACAGCAAAGTGTAAAGGGGAGTTTGTGTGTTATTTCTGGCAGACCGAAGTTTCCTACTGAGCAAAGAAATCTTTTTGCATTAAATTGACCAGATGCCATTCACCGATACACGAAGCTGGGAAAGAAAACTATAAATAACGAGATGTTTCGCTAATAATGAAAGTTGAAGTCAAATCTTCTGACTGAAGAAGAAGAGTAACTTGACTAGGAGATATCTCACACTCTCGACATTCTGTGTGTCTTCATTTTAATTACACGACTAAAACGTTAGGAATTATGCTTTAGAAAAAGTGAATTCGATTCGACTTTCAGAGAGAGATATGTGAACCCCAATAGAAAGGAGATAAGACTGTGTGTTATAAAACATTTAGTTCGACGGTGAAGACACAGAATCGTTAGAAAACCAGACTATTGCATTGTAGTAATTATTCTGGATTTTTGCTGTTCTGATTTGAAATCCTGTCGAGACCAATTCGGTTATTCTTGTTATTGTTGTTTGTGTTATCGTCGTTGTTGTTGATGTTTCTATTTAACCTCTGATCAAACCTGATCAAGCAAATGTGTAATAAAAAGAAAGCATTACATCGATGGCATGTTTTGCTTGTTCTTTTTCATCTTCAGATATAATTAATATATTCTACAAATTCTTTTAAACGCTAGTAGGTATGATTTAGTGGCGGTTTGGTCGCTATTTCTCAACGTCGTTGAGCAACTCATATTTAGATAGGTATATTGCACCATTATTTCACATTATTAGATTATAGGAAAATTCTTGGCAAAGTCTATTGTTGTATCCCAACGGAGTATGTGATTCAGGAATCCTTAATGCTTGAGTTCAAACCCTGTCGGGATCGATAAAATAACTACTAATTAAGTACTGAAATCGATGTAGTCCATTATATCCTTCCCAAGGTGGTGGAGTTACAGAATCGTTAGAAAATCAGACAAATACTCTGTAGTAATTATTTTGGATTTTTGCTGTTCTGATTTGAAATCCCGTCGAGGCCAATTTTACATTGCATTCTTCCACGGTCGAAGAATGAAGCACTGAAGTTCATTGTTCTCTCTCTCTCTCTCTCTCTCTCTCTCTCTCTCTCTCTCTCTCTCTCTCTCTCTCTCTCTCTCTCGCTTCCTCTCTTTCAGTTCAAATCCCGCCGATGGTAGCTTTGTCTCTCCTTCTTCCTGAGTCGACAAAGTAAAGTACCAGCCAAATAGTGAAGTTGCTAAAATTGACTGTTCCTTCCCACCAAATATCAGACTTTGTGCCGATGTTGGAAGCTCTTACTATATTACCACACAATACTGAATCTGCAGGATCAGTAGAACGGCGGTCAAAATGATCCCTTGAGGTATTTAACTACCACCCTTTACGTTTCAACGTTCGAATCACACTGAAGACGACTTTATCCTATTTATCTCTACATTCTACTATTTCTTGCTTCCAAAAGATTAAGACAGCCTGAGTAAGAATCTAGCAGCTCCTCATTTGGCACTTGCAAAAACCGTCCAATGAAACGAGACAACATGGCGGGTGTGGACAAGCGGATGTGCTCTACGACACAGAACAGTATTCATAAATATCCGTCTTCTCAAATTCGCGCTGGTTTCGTGCCAATGTTAAAAATCATTATTGTTATTGCTACAAGAACGGTGAGTGGTAAAATCAATAGAGTGGTCTGAATTCTAATCCAGCAAAGATCGATTTTGCTTTCCTTCTTTCTGGGGGTCGATACAAATAAATACAAGTGAAATACTGGGGTTGAATAAATCGACAATAATCAACAACATACACAAAATAAACAAATGAATAAATAAGTAACTAATGTGGGGACATATGATAACATCGGAAATCATCCTTCTGATATTTAATCACTCTTCTTCACGTTCAAATCCCGCCTTGATCAAGTTTATCGTTTTCATCCCTCTCGAGTTCGATAAAAATAAAGTATTAGTCAAATACGTGAGTTCATATAAACGAATGTTCCGTCCAACTGAATTTCTGGCCTTATGCCTATGTAAGAAATTGTTATATTGTTACAAGGATGATCGATCGAAGAATTTATAGAACGTCCGGTTAAGTTTGTTGCCGCATTTAATTACTGCACTTTACATTTTCAGCCCAGATACTGCCGAAGACGATATTGTCTTATTTATTTTCCTGAGATAGACAAATTAAAGTACTGGTCACTATTGTAAGACAGCAAGCTGGCAGAATTGTTAGCACGTCTGGCAAAAAGTCTCAGCGGCATTTCGCCCGTCTTTACATTCTGAGTTCAAATGCCGTCTAGGTCGATTTTCATCTTTTCAGGGTCGATAAATTATGTGCCGAATTTGCTGGCCTTGTGCCAAAATTTTAAATCATTAATAAGTTATTGTACCGCGGTGAGCTGGCAGAATCGTTAACACACCAGGCAATAATGCTTAGCGGTAGTTCAAATCCCACCGAGGTTGACTTGCCTTTCATCTTTTCAGGGTCAATAAAATAAGTACCACTTGAGTACTAAGGTCGACGTATTCAACTATCCCCTCCCCCAGATTTCAGGTCTTGTGCCTATAGTAGAAAGGATTAAGTTATCGTACTGCAGTGAGCTGACAGAATCATTAGTACACTGGGCAAAATGCTTAGCGGTATTTCGTCGTCTTTTACGTTCTGAGTTCAAATTCCGCCTAGGTTGACTTTGCCTTTCATCCTTTCGGGGTCGATAAATTAAGTACCAGTTGCATACTGGGGTCGATCTAATCGACTGGACCCCTCCCCCAAAATTTCAGGCCTTGTGCCTAGAGTAGAAAAGAAATTCCACCGAGATTGATTTGCCTTTCATCTCTTCGCTGTCGATAAAATAAGTACCAGCTGTGCACTGGGGTCGATGTAATCGCCTCATCCCTATCCCCTGAAATGCTGGCCTTGTGCCAGTATTTGAAACCATTATTGTAGGGTGGTGTGCTGATAGATTCGTTAGCATTTACGCTCTGAGTTCAAATCTCGCTGAGGTAAGCTTTGCCAGTTATCGTTTCAGAGTCGACAAAATGAGTACCAGTTGAACATTGGTATCGATATTATCGACTAACCCGCCTCGCCCTCTTCATTGGGGAAGACGGATTAGTAGAACCCGCCTTCGCCCTACTGGCGCCTATAGTAGAAAGGATTATTAAGTTATTGCAGGGCGACGAAATAGCAGATTCGTTAACAGGTCGAGCAAAATGCTTAGTGGCATTTCTTCCGAGTTCAAATTTAGCTGAGATGAACTTTGCCATTCATACCTTCCAGAATCGATAAAGTAAGTACCCAGTGAAGTAATGAGGTCGATGTAATTGACTAATCCCACTACCCTAAAATTTCGGGCCTCTTGACAAAATTTGCGACCGTTATTAAGATGATATTTATCCCCATTTAAGCGTGGATGTTTTATCAAAACAAACTTTATTGCGGTAGATATCAAATTTCAATCGTAACTTGTCTGAAGATCATGTGCACTTGTACATATACATAGTTTTTGTTTTGTCATGGGCCGTGGTGGTGGAGAGAAAATATGATAAAGGTGAAAAAAGGGAGAAATAAAGAGGAGAAAAAAGGGGAAAAAGAGAGGAGAGTTAAAGAAAGAAAAGGAAAAAGAAAAAAGAAGAAAAGGGAACAGTAGAAAAGAAAAAAGAGAAAAGGGAGAAAATAAAAAAAGAAAAAGAAATATGCAAATATACACATATATATATATGTGTGTATATGCGTGTGTGACTGTGTTTACGCACACAAATATGGGAGCTGGGCTGTATGAATATATGTATGTTGTTAGTATAATATAAGCTCGTTATATATATATATATATATATATATATATACGTGCACATATGATATACATACATACATATATACACACATACATACATATATACACACATACATACATACATACATACATACATACATATGTGTGTGTGTGCGTGCGCGTGTGTGTGTGTGTGCGTGTGTCTGTGTGTATCTTTCTCTCTATATATATATATCTTTGTACATATAAATATATATGAATATATATGAATATATATGTATGTATATATGAATATATATCTTTGTGTGTATATATCTTGTATGTATGTATGTATATATATATATATATACACGCACTGATACGCACACACCATACATACATACATACATACATACATACACGCATACATACATACATACATACATACATACATACATACATACATACATAGGTTACTTAACAGTCTACAGTCTACCATTCACTATGTTTTCTACAAACAAACCAAATCGAATACAAACTGAAAAGCATCCAGTCATTGCTGTCGTCTTATTCAAATGCTTTCTAATTCTTGTCAATATTTGAACGACTTTCTTAGACTGGGAATATGTAATATGTATATATATATATATATATATATATATATATATATATATATATATAAGTAGTAGTAGTAGTAGTAGTAGTAGTAGTAGTAGTAGTAGTAGTAGTAGTAGTAGAACAAGAAGAAAAAGAATAATAATAATAATAATAATAATAATAATAATAATAATGAGAAAAAGAAGAAGAAGAAGAAGAAGAAGAAGAAGAAGAAGAAGAAGAAAAAGAAGAAGAAGAAGAAAAAGAAGAAGAAGAAAAAGAAGAAGAAGAAGAAGAAGAAGAAGAAGAAAAGAAGAAGAAGAAGAAGAAGAAGAAGAAGAAGAAGAAGAAAAAAAAAGAAGAAGAAGAAGGAGGAGGAGGAGGAGGAGGAGGAGAAGAAGAAGAAGAAGAAGAAGAAGAAGAAGAAGAAGAAGAAGAAGGAGAAGAAGAAAAAGAAGAAGAAGAAGCAGAAGAAGAAGAAGAAGAAGAAGAAGAAGCAGAAGAAGAAGAAGAAGAAGAAGAAGAAGAAGAAGAAGAAGAAGAAGAAGAAGAAATTTAATCTTGTATTGCAACATGCTTTGTGATCTGATGATGGTCGTTTTCGTCGTTGCCTTGTAATTTTATGTTCATTTATTCTGCTGTGAGTCTATGTGTGATGTATATATATATATGTGTGTGTGTGTGTGTGTGTGTGTGTGTGTGTGTGTGTTCGTTTGTGAGTTTGAGCTATCTTTAGCAAAAGCGGTGTAAGTATGTAGGTCTCTCAATAACAGTATCTTCTTCATACACAGCCAACTGTGGAAGTTTTGGAACCTTAACTTAAAACGTAGAGAAACAGAAGTCGAAAAATCCCCATTTTATTTCTACATGTCACTCAACTTTATATGGCACTCAATCAAATGTCTAAAAAGAGGATAAAATTTATTCAAATTTCAAAAACTATGTATAAATGTTGAAGAGGAAAAACAGAGCTACAAAAAAAAACCCATACAACACGATGATAAATATATTTTTCGTGTTTATTCAAACGACAATGGAAATAAAGGAAGGAATTTATCTGACAATAACACAATATACAATAATTACGCAGCAAGATTTAAATATTTTGCAAATATTTTTTACGTAGTAAATTTTAATAAAATGGATGATATGATATTTTAAATGTGCGTATGTTTGAATGTTTAGTCTGTGTGTGCTTTGTTCTTTTTGGTGATCAATCATTTCTTAGAATGGTTTACAGGATCCCATTAAAAATAATGTGATACTTGAAATTAGAAACTTATCTTTATGTGATTTTAACATTTCTAAAAGAAATTTTTTGCAAACACTAACACTTTTAAATAATATTACCTTTTCAAAATTGAATACAAAATATTTCAAATTTCAGTTTTAATCCCTAATGGTGTCAATTATTAAAACTTAAGCTTCGCCATTATCTTCCCCATGAAAAGTTGATCATAAGACATCTTTTCTCTAACGTGATAAAAATTCTAAAATAAGAAATCATTTCAAAATTCTTTTAAATAATTTTCTTTGAAGATAAACAAATTTTCGTTTTTGTCTGATTTTTTTTTTTTAATGTTCTCTGTTGTTGAACTGCTTAAAATAACTGTAAAGGCTGAGTTTTAATTTTTTTGAAAATCTTATATTTTGTAAAGGTAAATTTATCTTACGCTAGTTGAATTTAGCAAAATACGTTTGTGTATATTTGTGGAAGCGCGTGGACACGTGTCGTGTGTGCGTGTATATGTTTGCCTGTCGCACTATCATTCAGAACTTTTCTTGAAAAAATGAAAATTAATATATACCACGTAATCACAGAACGCGAAAATGAATCGACGTCACCGAGAAAGTGAAGGCAAAGGCGAGGAGTTATGACAACTCAGCCTGGAAACTAATAAAAGCCACATGACTAAATCCCAGCTGAATCAAAGCGAGGCAAGATACAATTCTCTGTAACGAATAGAAACGGAAGTGAAGAAGAAAAGGGGACTCGAAAGGAAGCTTAGAATAATCGTAACTCTTAAGCACGCCTTCCTGGTGCTTTCACAGAAATGTAGATTGCTATTGTTTGGATTGCATGCATCTCTTTCCAGGAGACAGAACTGCCACGGTCAATAGTTACAGTGCAAAACCAAGGGTAAGCTAAAATAATGGGAACAAATGCAATTTTTGTAATACATTAATAAGTTGCGGATGGTATGCCGACTACTGATGTACTTAGGTAACATTGAAGATGGACCATCCCTTCCAGAAGAAATGAAACACATTCCCAGCTTCTTTTCTGTCAATTACTTCAAGAAAAATTAGAAGCTACAACATTGCCATGTCTGTGATCTTTTTACGGTGTCAAGAAATAATAACATCAGTTTACAATCCAAACTGAAACTGCATGGAAAGATTAACGATAGAATTGAGTTATTTATTCCAA
>NC_142937.1:78252024-78262024 GCF_046866305.1 Octopus bimaculoides | reverse complement strand
ACTAATACAAATTCTAGAGGTTTACTTATAGGTGTTGGCGGAAGCAAGATGGAATAGCAAAATAATAATGGTTTCGCCTTGGATCCAAATTTTAAGTTACACATATAGCAAGTTTTACAGTTCAACCGCTTTTATAAGTGAGCTTGTTATTCGAAATGTTATTCAGTTAGGACTGTGCCAGTTTAATGTTGTTATTTATATTTACCTGTGTCCTCTCTTTCTCGAATAGATCTATGGTCTATTCGAGAAGGAGAGGGTCTTGAATAGACCTACAGTCAAATGTCTTCTCGTCTTTTACAGTCCTGTCTTTTATTCAGACATAAAGTACTTCTAAAATCATTGTACAATTTGTATTTTACTGCTGTTCTAATGGCCGTCATGTTGCGCAACAAGACACGAACCGTTGACTCTTGTTGACCAACAGTCTACTTGGATATCCAAATATATACGATAGTGGGTGCGGAGTGTTTGTGGCGTGCCCATCTGTGTACATATGTGTCCGAAGTTTCACGCTTTCCATATTTAATCAGTAGCCACTCTAATCCACTCAATACTGACAGTAGACATCAACAGCTCGTGTATAATAACAACATTATGACTATAAACAGCGTAATAGGTTAGTCAATATATCCAGATCTTCAATTAACTACTTGTATATCGACTGGCTTCTGTCGTATCTACAGCTGTTCAATATAATTTCTAATAACTGCTACTTATAACATATATTGACTTCTCAATTTTGCACACTGTACATAACTTCTCACAAGATTACAGCTGCCGTCAGCACAGGTGAATAGGGACAATATTAGCAGAGTTTTATCTAGATGTTGCCAATAAGTTATTTTTTTTCTTTCTCTTTTCAATCCCCGATTAGAGAGAACCATTCTCGCAATCACTTCTATTTCGTTTTCAAATAAAATTGTTTCTTCGTCTTCACTTGATGTAATTGAATTTAGCGATAATGTATATTTTGTACTTTGCTAAAAGGTGCAATCTTTTGACGTAAGAATTATTACGACTGCTACTAATAACGAAGGCACAAGATTATACATTCTGGTTGAGAAAAACTTACACCTCGCTCTTGTAAATTCTTCTTTTTCTAGCACGAAAGAAAGCCGTTTTCTTTTTTTATTTTCAGTTGCTGTTCGAGGTACCATCATAGTCATTATAAGCCTCCTCCTCCTCCTCCTCCTCCTCCTCCTCTTCATTATCATCATCATCATCATCATCATCATCATCATCATTACTGTCGTCGTTGTCATCATCGCCGCCGTTGTCGTCGTGTTGTTGCCATTATAGTTGTGAGAAACAAGAGACAGCATAGTTTTTCACTAAAGGGAAAACAGCACCAAGCGTTCTCTATTTCTTTCTGTTGTTAAAGAATACCCACTAGAAGGGACGCTAGCACGTTATAAAGTTAATGACCGGTTTGCTACGCCTTTACTCATGTTGTGCTGGACAGAATGGTGCAATTTGAAATAAAGTGATTCGAAACCACGATCTTATAAGCTTGAGCCCAGCATATTAACCACTAAGCCACACACTCATTAAAGCCTAAATTTAGTTGAAGGAAACGAGTGGTTGTGGTAGTTATAGTAGTCTTAGTGATAGAGGAAATTAACATACGTCGAGCTTGTGTTTATTCTTGTTCCAGTTTCAATCATAAGACTGCAACTATACTGGGACAACTTCTTTAAAGTTACCGTTTTGACATAAAGGGACGCAATTCAACGCATCGTTTACACCAGAGTGAACATACATAGATACATACACACGCATATATTTATATACATATATATATATATATATATATATATATATATATATATATATATATATATATATATATATATATATATATATATACATATATACACACACACGTATATGTGTGTGTGTGTGTGTGTGTGTGTGTGTGTGTGTGTGTGTGTGTGTGTAAGAAAATGGAGAAAAAAATATATAGTGAACACTTATTTTATTTGTATCACGATAAAAACATAGCAAACCATTTAATACAGATAAAATTGAAAGGAACATAAATTAACAACAAAAGAAAGCATAAAAATTGCCTACACACGTTTCAATCTGGTCATTAGGGAAGCAGTGTTTCACATCCGCACGATTCGAACCATATTAAGAGTTCTAGATGTAAAAAAAGCAAGAGACACAGTATAACCAGATATCATCAGAGCAGCCTATCTAGTACAAAAGGCTAATGCTTACATATTTTTTCAAAGGAATTCAAATTGGTGGTAAGAAGCGTACTAAATAAGATAGATGAGGGCCGCATATTCATATATCCAAGTAATGTAAACGTTAAGTTGTTAGAAAAGATTGAACGTTAAAAGGGGTAGTAAAAGGAGATATTAGTTAACCAAATCATGCTAAAAGACTATGATGGATTTGAAAAATAGACGGTTATAAATATTGAAGGACATTATGTAATCATTTAAAAAATTAAGGTAAGATATTGTGAAGACGTTAAGTAAATAGAATGAATTAAAGAGAAGAGTGAAGGGTAAAAAAATAAGAATATAGAGAAAAAGAATTTTTTCTGGGAGAAAAAATAACGAAATGGGAATAAAATAGAGGCAAATTATTTAATTGAATGAAACTAGAAAAGCCATAAGTGATTTGGGATATAAAATATAAGAAATAATAATTGGTTATAATATTCTAAAGTTATGGTTATGAAAAATTAGGCTATATTGTATACTAAAGTAGGAATTTAGAATGGTTCACTCATAAAGAGATTTCTATCTTTACTGGGTGAGATCAATATATGGTGGATGGTATATTAGTTAAATAAAATATCTAGATACTAATTCTACATCCGATTATGGACAGAAATTTATCGTTACTTATGCTAGAGAAAAGTTGTTATCATTATTATTATTCTGTAGCATTTATATGAACTAACAGATACATACTATTATGCAGAAAAAGTATTAGATTAATAACAAATTATAGTGTACTTACTTCTATGAAGAATTTAAAGATTTGTGTGAATAAAAGTAAAAATATGAGGTAGTTTTTTTTTTTAAATCGCTACTTTTTCAGAAAAAATGGTTGTAATCAAGAATAACGAGTTATCTCTCTTTGTCTGCCTAGGGGAATTAGGATCAACTGACAGGTAAAAGAATTAGAAAGAGATAATTAGGAGATATACAGAAAAAAATATTTGTTTTGTAATTAAATCATACAGAAGATATAAGTATATAGAGTATGTGGATGATATGCATATATACATGTATATAATCACACGCACGCACACACACACACACACACACACATACACACACACACACACACACACACACACACACACACACACACACATATATATATATAAATATATATTTACATGAATACAGCTTGTTTTCATTGTATATGAATAATTATTATAATATTTTAGTTTATCGTGTTTGCCTCCATCATTACACTGTACGTTCGTTAGCTATTTCCAGTGACCCTTTGCAACTGGCGCCAACAAGATGGAACGGTATCAACGATAAAGGCGCGAAACCGTTATGATCATTTTGACGTTGACTGATGAGGAACTAACTACGAATTTTCCGTTTGTTATGTTTTTATTAATTCCTTGAAATATTATGTAACGCAACGTACTCCTTATATATTTTTACCTGTATGTATGTATATATATATATATATATATATATATATATATATATATATATATATATATGCGTGTATGTATCAGTGAAAGTATGTGTGTATATATGTATACATGCATGTTTGGGGAATCTCTTGTAGTTGTGTGCAAAACAAAACGACCACCTCATCCTACTGGATTACAAATACTCCACACTAACAACATGCGGCAAATATCTCCCCTCCACATACACACACCAGGATGAGTGTCTTCTGTTAGTATCTCATGCACAGCTTATCACAGTTATTTTCACTCAGCAGATTACCTGATGTCTTTAACAGTCAAACATTTCCTGCTGTTTTGTACATGTACCTTTTATTCACCTTAACATTATACCGATCTCTAATAAAGACATAGAACCATATATTTTGCGATGATGGAATATTTACACTCCATTTACAGCTGCCAGCTGGCAGAATCGTTACCGTGCCGGACAAAACACTTAGCGGGATTTCGTCCGTCTTTAGGTTCTAAGTTCAAATTCCGCCGCGGTCGACTTTGCCTTTCATCTTTTCAGGATCGATAAAATAAGTACCAATTGAACATTGGGGTCGACAGAATCGACTTACCCCTCCTTCGAAATTGCTGGCATTTTGCCAAAATTTTAAACGAATATTAATATACTATTATGTTAACGTCGTACGCCCAAACAAAAGTGATATGTGACCTTCGTGGGAAGTGAGCAGTCATCGTTAACTGCTTCTGTTCAGTAATCATCTCTGTCAGGTTCGCATGTAAACTACAAGGCCGGCTCTTGATCTGCAGCAGTGATGACATCTGCTGCAAGTGAAGCTACTTAAAGCAACGGAGAAGTGCTGCCTCTCGTGTATTCTTTCAATATTCTCTTTGTTGTTTCTCCTCCATGGTTGGCATTACGAGCTTCAGCAATCGGTGCCGTTCATCGTGCCGCAGGGCCTTCTCCTCTGGCATCTCCCCAGACACCTGGGAGAAGAAAGAATTAAACTTAGAAAATAAAGGTACTGAATTCAACATGTCCAGGTCTTTGTCTGACGTTCTAATCATTCTCTCTGCTAATCATTCTCTCTGCTAATCATTCTCTCCTGTGCTCGTCTACTGTATATTTCTTTTAATAACAAAAGTCAAAAGGTGGCGAGCTGGCAGAATCGTTAGCGCACCGGGCAAAATACTTAGCGTCATTTCTCCATCTTCACGTTCAGGGTTCAAATTCTGTTGAGGTCAACTTTGCTTTTCATCATTTTCGGGGTCAATACAATAAGTACCAGCCGAGCACTGGATTCGATATAATCGACTTAACCCATCCCCAAAATTGCTGACCTTGTATCAAAATTCGAAACCAGTAATATAAAAGTTGTTGCTTACAAAAACACATGGCCCCAAATTCGGGAAATTGTAAGTTAGTATGGAACTCTCGTTGTAACTTTCGTTGACCCTGGGAGGATAAAAAGCAAATTTTAAATTTTAATCGGTGAGATTTGAACCAAGAAGGTAAAAGCCGAAACGAAACCAAAACCTCTTTTTGTGCAATGTTCTAACGATTCTGTTGTCCTTACTACTACTACTACTACTACAAACTCTACTACGATCATTACTGCTTTTGCAGCTGTCGCATCTGATGATGATGAGGAGGAGGAGGAGGAGGAGAAGGAGGAGGAGGAGGAGGAGGAGGAGAGCAGGAAGTGTAGAATGGGTTTTATTACAAAACACTTTAATTATGAAATATTGATATCAAATTTTAACCCAGAAATGTCTAGTGTGTGGAGATCTATAATCAATTGAGTCAACCTTGAGATGTTAACTTGTAAACTAGAAAATCCGAAGTCGATCCTGGGTAGGATTTTAAAATTTGAATGGGAAGGTACATGACAAGGGCAAAGACATTTTGTCCAGACACTCAACCGCGTTTTGATATTCCACTATGGAAACCTTTGGATGTTATCTAGCGCACCGTTGAGTTGTATATTATCTTGACTAGGATTGTACTGCACAAATTCTTTTCT
Source organism: Octopus bimaculoides (assembly GCF_046866305.1). Classification (NCBI taxonomy): domain Eukaryota; kingdom Metazoa; phylum Mollusca; class Cephalopoda; order Octopoda; family Octopodidae; genus Octopus; species Octopus bimaculoides. The sequence continues at coordinate 78,256,372 of NC_142937.1, read as the reverse complement.
ACATTTTCACACCATATTTTCTTATTTTATTTGTGTTTCATCCAAACGTTGACGAAATAAAACTTAACACCAATATTTAGACACAATTTTAACTTTAAAAAGACCATCGTCTGTACTTTTTAGCACTATACGTCTATATGAGAGTTTTTCTCCCGGCAAATACTACAATGATGTGGTTTTCCATATTATATCCACATTAAGTAAGATATACAGAGTGCTATTCTGAACCAGTATTGCTTCCGTCGCTAATAACGAATTTTACCCTACCTGCCAATTAGTTGCGACACCGTTTTTCTATAATCAGTAGACGCTAAACTTTTCCAAGCAAAGAGATGATATAGGATACTTGCTACAGGTAACCTGCAAGAACACAGAAATCCGAATTTAGCAATTCCATCACCCCTGATGGTCACTTTTTGTCTGGTCGTAATACACTCCTCTCCTTTTTAGCGCTAAAAGTCTATATGAGAAGCTTCCTCAAGACGAAGACTGCAATTTTGTGGTTTTCTATAGTATACCGTTGTTAAGTAAGATATACAGAATGCGCTGCTGAGCTAATACTCTGCTTTCGTCGCTTATTAATTATTAGCATAATAATAAGTTTCTAACACAGAATCAAGGCCAGAAATTTGGAAGGAAGTATTAGTCGATTAAATCGCTTCTAATAGTAAACTGTTATATCGTTAGCACACCGGGCGTAGTGCTTAGCGGCATTTCGTTCGTCTTTACGTTCTAAATTCAAATTCCGCCAAGTCGACTTTGCCTTTCATCCTTTCGGGTTCCGTAAAATAAGTACCACTTTGAGTACTGAGGTCGATGTAATCGACTTACTCCCTCCCCAAAAACTGCTGGCTTTGTGCAAAAAATTAAAAATCAATATTAACAAATACTTTATTTGATCGCTCCTGGAAAGATAAATGGCAAAGCTGATTTCGGCAAGCTTTGAACTACGCAAAATGCCATAACAAGACAGATTGTTCGACACTAATGATTCCGCTATACCACTGCCAAAGGTCAGGCCTCTGGTGTAAAAATATCAAATTGAGTTTTAAAGGCATGAAATACGTGATCGTTAGAAACCTAGGATCAATATGCATACAACTATTTCATGAAACTACAAATGTTGCCATGTCTCAGTAAAACTTTTGTTTGACCTATATATGAGCTTTTTGACAAACTTTGCGTTTCACTTGTATAGCGAAGTGGAATTGTATAAGCTTGAAACTGTAGAGTAGTGCTACGTAGCGTGCTTATAATATTGCTCCGAGTGGTTTTTAGTTTTTCATAATTCCAAACATGCTGGAGTGATTGAAATGATAAAAGACTCGAACGAAATGCCTTGTAGCACTCAAGTTACGTCACTTTCAGTAATAAGTTCAAATCTTGCCAAGGCTGGCTTTAAATGTTATTTCTCAAGGCACATTAAAATGCGTGCAAAACATGTATTTAGAATCATATTCTAACATAAAATGATTAAGCAGCTCTCTGAATATGTTCAGCTCTTAGTCAGAGCTAGAAATGATAATAATAATAATAATAATAATAATAATAATAATAATAATAATAATAATAATAAACCCCCTAATCAAGACTCGGAGACCAGATATTGTTGTGGTAGATAGGGAAAAAAGGAAACCAAGATTATAGATATTGCAATACTTTGAGATGCACGCATAAATGACAAAGAATTAGAAAAGATTGTAAGTACAGACTACTAAAAGACGAACGTGCAAGAATGTGGACTATGAGGAGAGTGTCTGTCATTCCAGTAGTTGTAGAGGCACTCGGAGCACTAACAACCAAGTTCGAGAAATATGTCAGAGAGATCAGAATTGACATGAGAGCAGAGCAAGCCCAAACAACTGCACTGCTGGGGACAGCTAGGATCTTGAGATTGGTACTTGGTTGTTGAATGTCTCCTACGATAATTATCAACCAAGTACCAAATCTTATAATGTTCGGAAAGAGACCCTGTGAAACCTCTGGCAGCAGGCTGCTGTCCGCTCTTACAAAATGTACCAGAGCAAACCAGATCGATAATACTAATTCAAATTTTGGCACAAGACCGGCAATTTCAGAAAAGAGATAAGTCGATTGCAGCGACCTCAGGGCTCTTCTGTTTCTTATTTCATCGACCCCGAAAGGATGAAAGGCAAACACGACCTTGATGGAATTTGAACTCAGAACGTAAGGACGGACGAAATGTTGCTAAGCATTTTGCCTGGCGTGCTAACAATTCTGGCTTCTCGCCGCGTTATTATATTATTCTCTTTTATTCTCTTTTACTTGTTTCAGTCATTTGACTGCGGCCATGCTGGAGCACCGCCTTTAGTCGGGCAAATCGACCCCAGGACTTATTCTTTGGAAGCCTAGTACTTATTCTATCGGTCTCTTTTGCCGAACCGCTAAGTGACGGGGACGTGAATACACCAACATCGGTTGTCAAGCGGTGTTGGGAGATAAACACAGGCAAACAAACACAGGCACACAAACACACACATATATATATATACATATACATATATACGACGGGCTTCTTTCAGTTTCCGTCTACCAAATCCACTCACAAGGCTTTGGTTGGCCCGAGGCTATAATAGAAGACACTTGCCCAAGGTGCCACGCAGTGGCCCTGAACCCGGAACCATGTGGTTGGTAGCAAGCTACTTACCACACAGCCACTCATTTATTATATTATATTATATTATATTATATTATATTATATTATACATTTTATTGTAGACGTCCACATACAGAATATTTCAAGCTGGACATCACTCGTATCATCGATCCTACCATGAGACAGAAGGCTTAAACAGGGCATAAGTGGCCCCTACTCTTACTGTTAAATAAAAAGAATTTTCCAGACCAGGCATAATGCCAAACAAAATAGTTGTTTCTGTGTTTCGTCACATATTATACACTCGATACTAATTAATATTAGCTTTTATATTTACTCTGGAAAATCTGATACGATACGGATAAGATTATCGATAGAAATATACCGGTTTTGTGTGTATATGCGTGTGTATGTGTACGTGTATGTGTATATGTGTCGGGTTGTGCATTTATGTGTTAATCTGTATTTTTGTGCTTGTAAGTATGCATATGTTTATGTGCGTACGAGCGTGTGCATGTACGTACGAACGTGTGTGTTTGTGAGTGGACGTGCGTGCGTGTGAGTGTGTATACATGTGCATGTATTTGTGTGCATTTGTATGTACATGCCTATCTGTGTATGTTTCCGCATGTGTCTATGGATACGTGGTTGTCCTTATATATGTGTGCATAGATATTCATGCGGACGTATGTGGGTGCTTGTGCTTGCGAACGTGTTCACATATATGCGTTTGTATATACACGAATGCATGTGCGAGTATGCCTTTACGAGTGCATATGTCTACATATGCTCTCGTATATGTACATATCTATGTATGTATGAATGTTATAGGAGTGTATTTATATGATTCTTTCAGTTCAGTAGTTTCAACCATTCTGCATGATATTTCATATGGCAATTCATCTATATTGCAGGCGCTAAGGAGTGGAAAGCGACTTCTGGTAACCTGCAGCTCAATATCGCATTCCCAGTTGTGGCTATTTCCTTATCTAGTTATTATTGCTTATCTAGTTGTTATTATTATTATTATTATTATTATTATTATTATTATTGTTATTATTATTATTATTATTATTATTATTATTATTATTATTATTATTGCTCCGTTAGATCACTCTCCACTTAATCTCTCTATCTGAAGTTCCGTAAGTACTATATAGGCCTTTAAACTTCAGCTCGATATAACATTGTAGTAAATCCAGCTTGCGCGCGCACGTGTGTGTGTGTGTGTGTGTGTGTGTGTGTGTGTGTGTGTGTGTGTGTGTGTGTGCGTGTGTGTGTGTGTGTGTTTGAGAGAGAGATCAGCTAGATTCATCGTTAAGGGCAACATATATTTAGACCGAAAAATGAAAAAGCATAAATTTCAAAGATACTATTTGATTTCTTTCAACGGCTGTTTCATTAAGAATGAACATGATTAATTCTATAATTACGTAATGAAGGTACATTATTAATTAATATTGGTATATTTTTATTCAGTCAGAAAACGAAGGACATTGGTCATGATCTTATACCGATCACAATCTGGGTTACTACCAATAGATTATTAGGATAGGATACATTCATCTTTTAGACTCTACCTTCAACTAAAAATATTCTAATCAACGAGGAGCCCTCTGCTCGGTCTTTGACCTGTTTAAAACAGCAGCTAAATGTTGCCGGCCTCATGAAAAACTCTTTGGGTAATGTAATCCTAGATATGTACATTATAACTTAAAAAGAGCGGATATT
>NC_142937.1:78232024-78244524 GCF_046866305.1 Octopus bimaculoides | reverse complement strand
ACTACTACTACTACTACTACTACTACTACTACAACTACTACTACTACTACTACTACTACTACTACTATTTGTGCTGCTACTACTACTACTACTACTACTTGTGCGGCTGCTGCTACTACTACTACTACTACTTCTACTACTATTACTACTACTACTGATATTACTACTACTTCTACTACTACTGATATTACTACTACTACTACTACTACTACTACTACTACTGATATTACTACTACTACTACTACTACCACTGCTACTACTACTACTACTACTACTACTACTACTACTACTACTACTACCACTACTACTGCTACCATCACTACTACTACCACTACCACCACTACTACTACCACCACTACTACTACCACTACAACTGCTTCTGCTGCTGCTCTTTAGTAGTGTTGCAGTTAGTGCTGCAGTTGTTACTCAGCTGTAGCTGAATTGCAGTTGCTGTCAGTGAATCGCATCAATTGTTGATATTACTGTTGCTGTTGCTGCAGCTGCAATTTCTGCATTTTGTTTCTTTTTCTTTTTTTCTTTTTTTTTTTCTTCTAGTTCCTTGTTACTTTGTGATGTCTGCTTTTGTTGTGGCCGCTATTATTCTCACTGCCATTGTTGTTATTGTCATTGTTGTTGTTGTTGTTGTTGTTGTTGTTGTTGTTTGTTGTTTGTTGTTTACCTTTTCCAACTAACTGGTCCAGTAGACTTATGGTCAAAAGTATTCCAGCCGCGTACTGTTCTGTCTTTTCCTTCTGTGTGTGAGGAAACCAAGGATTTACGTTATTCAATGTGTCCATTTCTCTCTAAGACGGAAAGGAGATGTAGTTGCTATTTCTAGCAGGTCGAGTGACCGCGTAGAAGCTTTATCGGTTAGCTCGTCTTACTATTGTGGTTTTACTTACAGCAACTGCAGCTATGCTGGTGTTGTTTTTGTTGTTGTTGTTGTTTTTGATGCCGTTGCTATTTCCTGCTCCTCTTCTTACTGCTGTAGTTTTAATCCTTATTTATATATTTTTGTTTGTTTTTTTTTTCTGCTGTTATCGATGGCTGCTTTTGTTAACATTTTCTTTACTTCTGCGTCGCCGTCGTCGCCATCTTCGTCGTCGTTGGTGTTGCTGTAGATCCAGTTGTTTATTCTGGTGTGAGGCTGTAGTCTCAACTGCAGCTATGTTTTTTTATTATATTTATTTATTTATTTATTTATCTATCTATCTATTTATTTATTTATTTGTTGTTACTATTATTGCTGCAGGTACAGCTATTGGGCTTCTGCTAGTTATGATGTCGTTCTTAATGTTGCTGCCATTGCTCCTGATAATGATGATGGTGCTGGAGATGATGATGATGATGATGCTGTTGTTGTTTTCATTTTCATTGTTTATTTCCGTTGTTGTTCTTGTGGTCATCTGTTAATGCAATTATAGTCACAGTTTTGTTGATGTCTTGGTCTCGGTGTTGTTGTTGTTGTTGCTGCTGCTGCTGCTGTTGTTGTTGTCGTTGTTGTTGTTTTAACGCTTCTACTCCTGTGGAGGTCGTTACTATGGTTTCTCTTGTTGCTATCGTTACTCACGTTGGTGCGTGTTCTTGTTAGAACAGCTTATGTTGCTGTCGTTGCACTAGTCAACATTGTCTTCTTCTTCTTCTTCTTCTTCTTCTTCTTCTTCTTCTTATTATTATTATTATTATTATTATTATTATTATTATTATTATTATTATTATTATTATTACTATTAATATGCCCTTTTGAAGGCGGTGAGTTGGCAGAATCGTGAGCACGCCGGGCGAAATGCTTAACGGTATTTTGTCCGTCTTTACGTTCTGAGTTCAAATTCCGCCGAAGTCGACTTTGCCTTTCATCCTTTCGGGATCGATTAAAACAAGTACTAGATACGCACTGGGGTCGATGTAATCGACTGGCCCCCTCCCTTCAAATTTCAGGCCTTGTACCTATAGAAGAAAGGATTATTACTATGCCTTTTTCAAGAGCGTTAGTACGCCGGGCCAAATGAATAAAGCATTTCGTTTGTTCTTTAAGCTCTGAGTTTAAATTCCATCGAGGTCGACTTTGCCTTTCATTCTGTCGGGGTCGATGATAAATTAAGTACCCGTTGAGATCTAAGGTCGACATAAATGACTTACCCCTCCCCCATAATTGCTGGGCTTGTGCCAAAATTTAAAGCTCTTATTACTGTGCTTTTTTAAGGAGGCGAGCTGGCAGGGTCGTTAGCGCACTGGAAATAAACGTTTTGCGGCTTTTCGTCTGTCATTAATCTCAAATTCCACTCATGCCGACTTTGCGTTTTATCCTATCGGGATCGATAAAATAAGTACCAGTCATATACTGAGATCGATTTAATCGACTAACCCCTGCCCTCAGAAACTTCTGGCCCTGTGCCAAAATTTGAAACCATTATTACTATGCCTTTTGCAAGCATTTTATAATATTCCAGTTGTATTGCTGTAATAGTAGAAGGCTCATAGCTCAGTGGTTTGAGCGTCGGGCTCATTATCATGAGGTAGTGAGTTCAGTTCCCGGATCGGGCTGTGTGTTGTCTTCTTGAGCGAGACATTTTATTTCACGTTGCTCCAGTTCACTCAGATATAGAAATGAGCTGCGATGTCACTGGTGCCAAACTGTATCGGCCTTTGCCTTTCCCTTGTTTAACATCGGTGGTGTAGAGAAGGGAGGCGGGTACACATGGCAACTGTTGGTCTTCCATAAATAACCTTGTCCGGACTTGTGCCTCGGAGGTTAATTTTCTAGGTGCAATCCCATGGTCATTCATGACCGAAGGAGGTCTTTACCCTGGTATCTTTTGGTAGTAGTCGTGGAGTATTGTTCACTCCCGTGTCAGCCTTGATCTAACAAACCATAGATCGTAACCATCGATCGTCATTTTTCATATACAGTGTGTATGTCTAACTAGTCCTACTTCACCCAATGTGCCCTTCAGAAGATTGGGCATGATTTCAGGGAAGTTTGGCTGCTATTTTTCGACGGTCGAGCGATTATATTTTGGAAGTCATTGACATTTTCGCTAGTGTCACTGAAATTGTTGTTGTTGTTGTTGTTGTTGTCTACGTCCCTATCGGAAACAAACGGCCGGATTTCTTTACGCGTCTGGAAGCCTTTCTAGGCACGTCTCGCCCTTCATTGTTAGTGGGAGACTGGAACGGAATCTTGGACCAATGCTAGGATTGTGTTGGAGTAGCTGATAAGAGCGGGGGCGTAAAAGCCTCTAGCATTTGATCAGCCAGTTCTAACTGTCTGACAGGTACCGATGAGATTTCCCTAATGCTTCAGTGTATACCAACCGCTTAGAGTCATCTAGATCAGTGCTACTCAAAGTGGTGGTCTGCGGACCGGTGCCGGTCCGCGAGCCATCAGCTGCCGGTACGCAGTGAGTTTCTAGAAAAGAAAGAAACAATAGCATGATTTCAGTAATTTCGGCTTATGCACTGCAGGAAACAACTTATCAGCTGGCCGGTGGAGCATGGTACTCACCGACCGTGGTAAAGATTATGTAAGTAAATGTAGCATATTTGTGATGCGACAATATATTTTCTATTTACCATAGCATACTGATGTAGTATTAAGATTATATTAGTTTCTTGCGCTTGTAAAAAGGAAATTGTTTCTAGCGATGTGGAGAAATCAAAAGGGAGTGGATTTGAGGTAGTGGAGCTCTGGTGAGTGGCGATATCTGGTAACCTTGTAAATAGGCTGGTCACCTGCAGTTACCATGTAGAAGTTGAACAGAGAACATCATACGGATATCTGCGCGTTTGTCATTTGGGGCCCTGTCATAACCTACTGATCTGTGAATGTAAGTACGAATAATCTTAACTTTCCCCTTTTTATCCTGTTTGTAATATTATAATAATAAATTTTAACTAAAATCATGAGAACAAAAAAAAAATCTTAATTAACTAAATTCCTTACCTACCGGTTCTGTTTTCTCAAGTTGCTGAAAAAAAGTTAATCAGGGCAAGTGTATTGTTATTGTGGTCCTTTAATAATACGCAAATGGCTTCTTTATTATTATTACATTAAAGAAATATCAAACATTAATTTTTAAATACAATTTAAGAACAACGCGTTCACCAAATTCCAGAGATTATACCAGAATAATAATTTTCTTTTTAACACACAAAAAAAATGAAGAAAAAATTTCAATTATAATTGTTACGCATGGAAAATGTTTTCTTCCGTTAAAAAGAATTAAAGAAAAAAACTAATTACCTTCACGAAATAAAATAAAGTAATAGAAACACTCGAATATTTGCGACAATATTAATTACTTTTATCCTTAATTTACAGATGGTGAAGCGAGGCCCTATGGACATATTTATCAAGCCGAGACATCCGGTTGCTGAACGCGATATTGAATCAGAAGACGGCGATGTAAATGAAACCGAAGTATTGCCGACAAAAAGAATTCGTACTAGCTTCACTCGGAAATATGACTCCTCATACATTCAATTCCCTTTTGTAGCCACGAATGATGGGGGAGCGCAAAAACCGCAGTTTGTTATTTGTGGAGATGTGTTGGCTAAAGACTCAATGAAGCCATCAAATCTCAAGAGACATTTAAATACAAAACATAAAGAAATGAGTTCAAAGCCAAAAGAGTTCTTTGAAGGAAAGCATGTTGATTTAAAAGGCAGTCAGAAACAGATTTTTGAAGTATCACACATAAATAATTGTGCTTTGCGAGCTTCTTATAAAAAGCCATACACAATCGGTGAGATGCTAGTGATAGGCTGTATTCAAGATGTCTGCATGGAAATGCTAGGCGAGCCGGCGCCAAAGAAAGTGGATCAGGTGCCACTTTCAAACGACACTATAGCTCGGTGAATTCATGATATGGCTCACGATATGGAAGATCAGCTTATATGACAGATTAAATTAGCGAAGTACTTTTCTTTGCAGCTTGATGAATGTACAGCCTTTGCTAATCAGGCAGTTTTGATGGTGCATGTGCGCTTTGAGCATGAAGGTGATTTGAGGGAAGAGTTTTTTTTCTCTGCTTCACTACCAATAAAAACAAGACAGACAAACATTGGGGCTCTGGGATATGTAACACACTGCCTAAATACCAATCTTGAGAAATTAGGCTTCTCAAAACCAGAAAGGAGAAAGCTAATTCGAAGACTACAGATCCAATCCATCACTGGAACTGTAAAAATCTGTAAAAACATTTTCCCAGGAGCCTTGAATCTAGGTTAGAAACCGGCTCTTTCTCTATTAGCAAGAAACCTTGAAATAAAACTGAACAATAACATACATACATACATACATACATCCATCCATACATACATGCATGCATGCATGCATATGAGAAACTGTGTACGGTTGTGGAAATCAGCTGCTCAGCGGATATTAACATAAAGTTAAACATCATTGAAAAAGAAAATACCTACGCTGAGAAATCTACAGTTACTCTATCCAGGTTACAAGTTCAGGTTTATACCTGTAATTATTAGGACACTGGGATATGTAGCACACTGCCTAAACGCCAATCTTGACAAATTAGATTTCTCAAAACCAGAAAAGAGAAAGCTAGATATGCAATTATATGCATAAGAATACATACATAAAACCTACAAATCTGCACATACATACTTACATACATATGTACGGCGGGATTCTTCCGGTTTCCGCCTAGAAAATCTACTCACAACGCTGTGGTCGGCTCGAGTCAATAGTAAAAGACACTTGCTCAAGACGCTTTGTGGTTGGTACGCAAACGTCTTACAATACAACCACACTACCTAACAACTGTTGTCACAACACACACTCGCGTACGCATGAACGCATGGCCGCGTGTACGCGCACGCACACACGCACACACATACACATACACACATATACACACAACCAAGCAAACAAATAATAAAGAAAATAACGTGCTTTTAGAAGCTTCAAAATTATCAAGCAAAACGGAACGAGTCCTATCAAAAAACGGAATCAGGGTTTTTCAGAATTCTACATTAACTACAGCCACCAACCTTGGACACTGGCACTACAGTACATATATATACTCAGCAAAATAGTTATAGACGAATCTGAAAGCATATTTCACAATGCAACATTAAAAGAATATGACCCCAATTACACATCAGAAATAGTCGGCCTCATTCAGAACAGAGTTTTCCTTGAATAAAATACATCAAAGCCATACAGAAGCTCAATAAAACGCATCAAGCAACTAAAGAAAGACATAAATAAATAAATCATAGCAAAACATGAAACTACCAAATATTTGCATTCAACATAAACCATAAAACGCTGTATAGTAGTAAAGCATTAGGAAAAATATTCGGCAGCAGTAGTAACACCAGCAACAGTAGCAGCAGCAGCAGCAGCAGCAGCAGCCATGTCATAAAAATCATAATCGCCTAGCCTAGTAGTTAAACTGTTGCACTCACGATCGCAAGACCCTGGTTTCCATTCCCAGACCGGTCGTGCGCTTTGTTCTTGAGAGCAAAACACTTCATTTCATATGTTGCTCTGACGACTCAGTTGTAAATGGTAACTCTGCAACGGCCTAGCATTCCGATAAGGAAGAACGTTAGCCTGCCCGCCTGGCCAGCGAAGTGGCATCGTACGAAAGCTACAACAATGAGGTGAAGCACTCTATGACAAGCCCAGCGGTGTATAGTAAAATCCGATTGTCTGGTCGATGCAGTCATAAAGCGATATATATATATATATATATATATATACAGGAGTCGGTCCTCATAACTGAAACGCAACCAATTTTGAACACCAAATACACGTAGATGAGGGCCTTACAATTGCCCATGGTTGCATGTGTTGTTCACACATATGATGCGGAATATGAACGTAAATAAATTAATTAAAAAGTCTCTATCTGATCTGATATAAACGAAATTGTTACAAACACACATATGGACGCACATACTTACATATCAGCACGAACACATAAGTGCGTGCACACATATGAGCGTACACACATACGAGCTTGCACACACTCACATGCTCATACCAAACAGTTTCGAAACAACGCCAAAACAACGCCAAAACAACGCCAGATCATACATTCAAAATAAATGGAAGTGGAGAGACAAGTTACTGAAGAGATTGCAAGAGTGCAATGAAATAATTTAACAAAAAACTATATAGATTAATAAAGGACTGAACCAGTGCGTGTGTTTATTACCAGCATAATGCCTCTCCCAAGGTTTAATTGTATTTCTTTCAACACACGAAATACACATACGAAATATATATATATATATATATATATATATATATATATATATATATATATATATATATATATATATATATATATATATATATATATACATATATATATATCATCCATTCTCTTCTGGTCATTTCAAAATGTAACCTCATGTGAATCTTTGCCGATTGTTTTCTTCCGCCTTCCCTTACGCTTGAACTTTCCTCTGTCTCCTGTTTCTGAAGAAGAGCTTTGCTCGAAACGTTAAATTACCTTTCTTTCCTTCCCTGAGCGTCTGGTAATACTTTTCATGCACCACGTCCTTACGTTGTTGTTTTTTTTTCTCTTTGGATTAACTATATATATATAGAGAGAGAGAGAGAGAGAGAGAGAAAGAGAGAGAGAGAGAGAGAGAGAGAGAGAGAGAGAGGGGGAGAGAGAGAGAGAGAGAGAGAGAGAGAGAGAGAGAGAGAGAGAGAGAGAGAGAGATATTAATAAAATACAGGGTAGCAAAAAATTTCTTTACAAATTTTATTTACCACCAGTGGTCTAGCGAGGGTAAAAAAACAGTCAATAGACTATGTATTATTCATTTAAAATACAGAGATGCCTGTAATAGGACATCTAACCCGCTAGAAATAGCAGCAAGACTACATACCACAAAAAGTAGGGATAATTTCGAAAGGGAATGAAAAATAAAAACATTTACCAATCTATATTCTGTACCATGGTTTCAAGTCAATTTTAGTAAGATAAAAATTATATATCTCACAAAAGGTCGGACTATCATCAGCAGATAGATAGATAGATAGATAGATAGATACATACATACATACATACATATGTACGACGGGCTTCCACATAGTTTCCGTCTACGAAATCCACTCGGAAGGCATTGGTTGGCTTGCGGTTATAATAGAAGACACTTGCCCAAGGTGTCGCACAGTGCAACTGAACCTGAAACCACGTGGTTGCAAAGCGAGCTTCTTAAGCCTCACCCACTCAGCCAAGGGAAAACAAACATAAGATATACATTCATACAATAACAGCACAAAATCCATAGCATCACTGGTTAAAATCACTGTATTAGGATGCACAGCATCAGCAATGCTGAAGAAGTACAACTGTGGTGCTCTGACTAAACCTCACTTGTTCGTCTTTCCTGTGAGTCCCTCCCGAATGTAAAGTTATGCAAAATAAACTTCAGAATGTAGGGAATGAAATATGTCAAGAAGCTGCATTTTTATTTCTTTATTGCCCACAAGGGGCTAAAGATAGAGGGGACAAACAAAGACAGACGAAGGGATTAAGTCGATTACATCGACTCCAGCGCGTAACAGGTATTTAATTTATCGACCACGAAAGGATGAGAGGCAAAGTCGACCTCGGCGGAATTTGAACTCAGAATGTAACGGCAGACGAAATACTGCGAAGCATTTCGTCCAGCGTGCTAACGTTTCTACCAGCTCGCCGCCTAATAAGAAGCTGCATTCTGTACAGTTAGAGCATACTTGAGTGAATAGTAGAACCTTCAGTTAGACCAGGGGTTCTCAACTATTTCTTTATGTATGGACCCCTTTGTTTACTATTTTATCCTGGTGGACCCCCGTAACCATTCGATGTTTAAAAGCTAGTTTGAGAGAAACATCCTACAAAATTCCTATTTTGTTTTTCATGCATTAACTTCACTAGGTTGAACTACGTAAAAGGTTAGATCAAGAAACCTAGCTGTTTCCTGCAATACATACCAATACATACATATAAAGCAAAATATTTTCAGGGGTCCTTAAAATAGTATTGTGGATCCCCGATTTACTATTTTATTACGTGGACTCTCAAAAATCTTTTATGGATCTTCAGGGGCCATATTTACCCCAGTTGAGAACCACTGAGATAGACGGAGCCACCACTTGAGAACCATTGATTTAGACGGATATCGTTGGGTTCTGTGTTGGTTGTGTGAGTAGCGCTTTGTCGTTCAATCGTTTATTATTATTATTGTTCTTGTTAAGGCGGCGAGCAGGCAAAATCGTTAGCACGCCGGGCGAAATGCTTAACGGTATTTCGCCTGCCGCTACGTTCTGAGTTCAAATCCTACCGAGGTCGACTTTGCCTTTCACCCTTTCGGGGTATGATAAATTAAGTACCAGTGAAACACTGGGATCGAATTAATCGACTAGTCCCCCTCTCCCAAACTTCAGGCCTTGTTCCCATAGTAGAAAATAATTGTTAGCACGCCTACCGGACAAAATGCTTAGTGATATTTCTTTGGGCTTTATATTCTGCGTTCAAATTCCGCCGTGAGCGACTTTGCTTTTCATCCAGTCGGGATCGATGATATAAATAACCAGTCGAGCAGTGTTGTCAACGTAAACGACTAGCCACCTCCGCCCAAATGTCAAACCTTGTACCTGTTGTAGAAAGAAAAGAATATTAGCTTCACCTGTCACACATTTTTAAGAAAAAAGGTGGTGAGCTGGGGAGTCGTTAGCATTCCGGACAAAATGCTTAGCGGCATTTCTTCCGGTTTTATATTCTGAGTTCAAAGGACACCAAGGCCGACATTTGCCTTCCACTTGTTTTGGGGTCGATAAGATAAGTATCAGCTGAGCGTTGGGGTCGATCTATTCGACTATCCCCGCCCCCAAAATTTCAGGCCTTGTGCCTGTAATTGAAAGAATTATGACAGAATGTACAGTCAGTGATGTCTATCTGAGAGTTACGCAATAACAACAAGGACAGCAACAATAAAGACATCAGATTTACGAATGGAACCAAATTTTTTTTTTTTTATAAATATAATTGCGAATGATTCTGCAAATTAATGATATAAATACAGAAAATTACTATACTTGTCATGTTGAGCTATATTTGTATTTAATCAATTCTGTTATACACTTTAACGGCAAAGAAAGAGTGAGACACACAGACGATCAGTCAGCCAATCAGACAGACAAACAGGAGTTGATGCATTATATAGTAAAATGCTCCCTCACGAAGCACAGAGAAACAAGAGTCATATTTGGTCACACAAACAAAATCTTAACTTTGATGTGTTTACTTTTTAGAGCTGCACAGCAACATTTCTATCGATCTTAAATACAGAACAGAATACTATTAAGCTCCTGCAACAAAGAAAGAAAGAAAGAAAGAAAGAAAGAAAGAAAGAAAGATAGATAGATAGATAGATAGATAGATAGATAGATAGATAGATAGATAGATAGATATACATATATGTATATATATATATGTATATATATATATATATATATATATATATATATATATATATATATATATATATATGCATGGAGGCAGGTACAGATATATTTCTTCGATATCCCTTCCAGCTAATCCCCTTCTGAACAGAATAAAGGCTAAATGTATAGATGGTGAGCGTTTCCCAGTGCATCGCTAGCGCATCATTGTTTTTCAAAGGTTTCTGACATTTACAAGCTTTACAGGCCAATATACTTTGCATTCGAAATGTTATTTGGAATGTTAGAGTTATCATGAAAGGGATATCCAGTGCGAGAACGCAGCCATGATTTCACATAACATACGGTAGGCATCACAGCGAACACAATAACAAAGCCTTGGAGACTTGTTCATAGAAATGGAGAGAAGTACTATTTTTTTATATATACTTTAGAAATAGTGAATGAAAAGAGAGGTAACTTACAATTTTCTCTTTCCCCCGCTCTATTTCTTTCCCTCTCTCACCCTCTTTCTCAACAGGGTATTTTTGTATGTATGTATATATGTGTGTATGTATGTATGTATGTATGTATGTATGTATGTATGTATGTATCGATCTATCTATCGGTCTATCTATCTATCTACCTATCTGTCTGTCTGTCTATCTATCTATCTATCTATCTATCTATCTATCTATCTATCTATCTATCTATCTATCTATCTATGTGTGCAGATTTATATGTTTTGTTTCATGTATGTATTGTCATGCATATAGTTACATATCTAGACATGTTCATATATACTTAAATGATAAATTTCTGGCAAGTTTTACGGAATTTTACAGCTCCAGTGATGGCTTAGATCTGTAGTCTTCAAATCAGCTTTATCATCTCAGGTTTTGAGGAGCCTAATTTCTCAAGACTGGTACTTAGGCAGTGTGCTACATATCCCAGTGATCCCAGTGCCCCAATAATTACGGGTATAAACCTGAACTTGTCACACTGAGAGAGTAACTGTAGATTTCTCAATAGTTCAGCGTAGGTATTTTCCTTTTTCGTTGATCATTAGCTTTATATTACATCAGCTGGGCAACAGATTTCCACAACTGTATACAGTTTCTCTTCTGTATCCCAAATTACTATGTCAGGTCTATTATGTAAACATAATAGACCTGTATGTATATATGTATGCATATATGTAGGCCTACCGAGCTACAAGCTTGGTACCGTAGACGCTCTCGTCTACCAGTGCGATATCCAGCATGATCTTTCATGTACCTTGTGAAGCAAAGTGTATTGGTTGGGATTGTAGGTCCTAACGTCTAAATTGCCGGGTTGCTACTGCAGGAGAACTGATTTGTAATCAGTGTGGAATGACTTCTAAGTCCCTTGCATGCTTTAGTTACCTTCCGGTTTCCCGGTTTCTTTAGCGTATAAATTCCTCAGCAGGATGAGACGCCGATCCGTCGCAAGATTATTTATTTTTGTCAGCTGAGTGGACTGGAGCAACATAAAATGAAATGTTTTGCTCAAAAACACAACGCATCACCTGATTCAGGAATTGAAACCGCAATTTACGATCATGAGTCTAACTCCCTAACCACTAAGCGACGCACCTTCACTTGCATGCTTTGAGAGCGCTATGAGACGTCATCAGCAATGGAGATACCAGAAGAGAAGTGTTGTCTTAGAGGGAAATATGTTTAGGAATTGGTCTTACTCGTTCACGGATCGACTTCCATGTATGACTTAGGTTAATCTTAGTGCTACTGGTAACATGTAAACTGTTCTGCAGTCGGGCTGTCGGCAACTAAAATGGCAACCCAGGGGGATGGTTTTCGTTGTATACTCGGCAGGATTAAAGATAAATCATGTCAAAGGGCAGTAGCACTCAGTAAAGTCAACAACAACTGGCAGTGAGAAATTCCTTGGATTTTCTTTAGAAATTTCGAAATGACACTCTCCACATTGCGAAGGCCGAAGATCTTGCTCTTGTTTGTTTCTGGATTATTTGGTTTTGTAGGTGAGAGTCTTAGCGGTGGTGTGCAAGCTGTTATTGACTTCAATTGTCAGCATGAGCATCGCTAAC